>NW_019394210.1:0-274406 GCF_000648675.2 Cimex lectularius
AGTTCAACCTCAAAGTAAATTGAAATCTAAGTTGAAAAAGACGCATTTTTTATTTGAACATGGTTGAACTAAAAGTGATTCAAATCTCTTTGAAAAAGTTTGATCGTTAGGACGCGTCTTTACAACGTAGAGGTTCTATTATTAAATGAACATTAAACTTTGAACTGAGTTTAACGGCCGTTCAAATTTGAACCAGGTTCATCTTTTGAACTCGGTTTAAGGTTATTTGAAAAAAGCCAATTTTCGAGTAGAACGTACAATTAGTGAACATAGTTACTTTATTTTTTTTTAATTTATTGTTAACATTTACATTTTCTGTTTGAAAATTTTCTATTTCTTTTCAATCGCATGTGTAAATATTACGCTCACCATGCTTAGAATAAAATATGCCAGGCCTGATAAGTTAAATTTATCCGACTTAAAAAAATAAAAAATTGTAGCAGATGCAAATAGAAAAGTCGAACTGGTTCACTGCTGGCAAATGTTTATAAAACGCCGAAACGATCCATAATCAATGGATTTCCATCGGGGCTCGTTTACATACAAAAGTCCAGACAAAGGACTAATACACATTTTGGAATTCAGATCCTTTGTAAATACAGGGAAGTCGTTCTCGAACAAGAATGATAATAAAACAATTGGTGTTCGGCCGAGAAGGGGGGACTCAGCTGACCCAATAAGAAATGATTACAGGGATGTAGGTCCGCTATGGGTGGTCTTCCTCTTCGCTTTCCGAGACTTTCTCGAACTCCCACATAATCAGCAATCATCCATCAACACTATACAAAGAATAATTCGAATCGATTCCCAGACCAGACCCCACGAGTAATTTGGATTTACACCAATCAATTGATTGGTTGTAAATTTCAGGCGAGATGGTTTTAATTCCAGACTGAGGAGTCGGCGTTTCAAATTGATCAACAGTTAAGTCTTGGAAATAACCCGTATAATTAATCTCTCATAACAAAAATCGACCAAGAACTCCGAATAAATTAGCACAACAGCGAAATTAAACAGCAGTTTAAAATTGCTCTAGTAAATTTATCTAGATACGCTTGAAACTTGTGCGATTTACATGTGAAATTCGTGAAACGTAAAAAAATAACTTAAAAGTGTTCAAATAAGATATAAAACGACCACGCCTAGTGGCCAGACTGAAGAAGTGGCAATCAAATTTTTAGCATTTGTACCATTTGTAGGTGTATTATCATAAACTATATAACAGCTCTTAAAATTACAAATATAAATTTTTACAATAATATTCAATCTTCATATTTCATTTTTAAATATTCTAAAAGATACTCCAAATATGACGAAATGGTGCACATTGCAGATTTCTAATATGATCTTCTATGTAATCGACCAGCCTTTCTAATAGTTAGTTAGGATTAGGGTTGTGGTTAGATTTCCTTATTTTTGCACCAACGCCGAGCTTTCGACGATATATTTCGTCTTCTTCATAGTCAACAGAGAGCATTATTACATTAATTTTCATACATATACATAGGTACATCAAATAAGCTTAACAACTTAGAGGTACTTTCCCGAAGTGTTAAATTATTAAACAGGTTTGTCAAACAATTATACAAACGTAGTGTTTAAATTTAAAAACAAGGTTGATAAAAACTTCTATAAAAAAAACTCTACTGAAAAACTCTAATGTTGTGTATTGTATAAAATATCCCACTCTGTATTGGTCAAACAAAGCAGATCTGTCAGAACTTATTCGACTTCGTTATACGGAGTCGTAAAATTATTAGACAACATCAGTATAACTATAATGATGTTGAAAGGCTTGGAACTGCATTATCAAAACAGAAACACAGTAATAATCATCACTTTGATTATGAAAATGTTAGGATTATAACTACAGAGCATGGATCAATTTTAGACCAAGACAGACCTCTCCCCAAAGAAATTCACATTGGATTTTAACGAATGAGAACAAAATATAAACAATTATATTTTGCTTTTTATAATATGTATATATATGATGATATGATTTAGAAACAAGGTTGGTAAAAATGTCTACACAAAACTGAAATGTAAAGAATCTCTACTGAAAAACTCTAACGTTGTGCATTGTAGAAAATCAACTAAAAAACTAAAAACCTTAATTAATTGAAAGAATTTAATTGGTCAAGCGGACATCGAAAACTAGTGAATTGAATAAGTTCACTAATTTAGTGGTCCGCATGACCAATTAATATATTACAATTAATCTCAACTAAAAACCTTAATTAATTGTAATAGAATTGAATAAGTTTAAATGAAGTATATCTTCACTAAAGCTCTCCGTGGCCATTTCATTTGTCGCCGAGAATCCAATCCGATTACACGACATTTGAAAATTGGCAAAAAGGAGTGAAAATTCAAAAAGGTGAAGTTGAGATGGGACCTTAGTGTTCATTTAATAATAGAACCTCTACGTTGTAAAGACGCGTCCTAACGATCAAACTTTTTCAAAGAGATTTGAATCACTTTTAGTTCAACCATGTTCAAATAAAAAATGCCTCTTTTTNCAGCGGCGTATCAAGCCGAAGATCGTGGGTTCGAATCCCGCTCGTGCCATTGACTTTTTTATCTCAACCAAAAACCTTAATTAATTGGACAAAATAAAGTTTGTGTATTACATACATTCTACAATCTTGTTTCCTTCGCTTATAAGGTTCATCCGCTTATAAGACTCACTTTTTTTCTGGTCGCAAAGTGAGTGTTATAAGCGGCGTTCACTGTATAACAAAAGTACAATCGAGACCAAAAGAATTGGGATGAATTTGATTGCTGTACTCTGGGAAAATTCAGCGATGTTTTTTGTTAAGTGAAATATTTGAAAGTTTAGGACTGCGATTTTCGAATCACACGGTTGGATTCAGCACATTTGAGTTAATAAAAGATTATGATATGCTTCTAATGATGGCAAATGGAATCAGTGATGGGATCGTCAAGTTTCTAATCGATATGCTAAATCCAACAACCACGAATTGGAACATTTCGATCAGAAAAATCCTATATTTGCCAGGCTTGCAACAATTTATACTGTCTGGCTCTGACTTACTCTTTACCTTATGGCGATTTTCCATGGGTAAAAGATCTTGATATTATAAACATTAATCAATTAAGCTCTGACGATGATTATGGTTATATTGTAGAAATTGATGCACTCTATGCATAACGATCTTTTATTTTTACCAGAATCGATAACCACCCTAAATTAATTTCACATTTGGACGATCGAATAAAAAATATCGTCATGTAATAAGGGTTATCGTCCAACTCCTAAACCGCCATGTGGCGTATGCGATGGTCAGAAGGCCTAACGACTCAGCCACCGCGGTTTCAAAATACATATTATTATTTTTTTATCCGTGTCATTTTTCATCATTATGGATTTTACTGTGGCTTTTTCCATCACTTCTAATTTTATTCATACGAAATGAGATTTTATATCATCAAACTTTTCAATTCTTGAAAGGGGAAATTCTTGGGAAGGAAAGGACATGTAACAATCCAAACAAAATTCGTTTCCGAATTTTTTTAAGATTATAATATATAAACTCGTACAAAAATATTTATTTTCATATTTTATCATATTGCGGCAGTATTCGAACCTTTACCTTGCAGTGATGAGCGCAGTGTCAACGCCTAACCGTTTCGGCCACTGACGCCCCACGGCTACTTGTTATTTTAATGCATATGTAAATTAGAGAAACTGGAGGTACAGACTAACCACTCAAAGAAAAAAAATTAGATTCAGATCAGTTTGATTTCTATCAACTAGAAAAGTTATACTAGGGGTGTGTAGTGATAAAGAGGGTTGAAATAGTTCATAGTAAATTTTGTTTCAAAACTTTTTAGTCAAGATATTTTCGGCTGTAAAGCCATTTAAAAAAAGTCTTTTTGAAAGTTATATTTACTGCCACTGGCGTCCTTCTCGGCGGTTTTTTTACCCGTGTCTTAAATGTATCGAGACCCGACGATAACGAGAGTGATACTATGATGTTTATATCTTAAAAAAACCTCGTGTCACATCTGACGATAACTGAACGTCTTTCGGGCCTGGGTGAGCTGCCAGATCTGATAACAGCCGCGTTCAATCTTCCTGCCCAGGACTTCGACACATTACAAGAGGCAACATGACGTTGTCCCGGTTAAGCATAATATTACCACGATATGAAAAAAAAAAAATACGGCGAGCCTATTAGTAAAAAAGGAATAGTAGCGCAACAAAACCTAAAAACGTGGGATCCGTCGTTTTCTTCCGCGACAGCGATTACAACGCTCATTGGGTTCCATGATATAAAAAACCGAAGTGGTACCACTAATCCACCAACTTTTCATCAACTGGAATATAATAACTGTACCGACACGTATATTTTGGATTCTAACTTTTCATTTAGACGAAAGTAAATAAGCAAAAAAAATTCCAACTTACTGAATCTATTCGATTTTTAAACTACTTAATGTATAAAAAGTAAAAAACCTTTAGAAGAAGTTTTCATTTACATACATTGTGTACGTTACAATAAAAATTTACAGTTTTAATCTTAAAAAAAGGAAGGGATGAACTGGCAATTGAACTAGGAATAGCACAATAAGCCAAAGTGCATGAGGAGTACCAAATATCTCCTTAATTTTTGGAAGTTTGTTGGTTTTTCTTGTGTTCAATTTTCTTTGTCTTTTTGCCTTATTTTCAATTACTTACATAAAAAAGCAAGTAAAATCGGCCAAAAGAGAATGTCAGACTTGCATTTTTCAAAAGGTGGAAAATTTGAATATTGTGTTCTTTATTTTTGAAGATTTTTGTTTTGTCCTATTTTCCATCATAACGAATAGGTTTACTTTCTATTACTTACAGAAATAAAACTTGAGAGCATTAACATCAGCCAGAAGACTGTCAGATTTGTATGCTTCATGAAAGTGGACATTTCGAACATTTAATTTAATTTTTTTGAATAATTTTTTCTTATGGTCAATTTTGTTACAAAGAGCCTTTTTCGTTTACTTTCTATTACTTACGGAAAAGACAAAAAGGTTGACAGCAGTAAAGGCAGCCAGGCACTATTTCATTCCTCAATAAGATGGACATTTGAACATTCGATTTATTTTTTTTAAGGTTTTTTTTTCTTATCCTCAATTTTGTAACAAACATTCTTTTTTGTTTACTTCTTAGTAGCTGCAAACAAAAATACTTGAGAGCAGTGAAATTTGGCTAGAAACCATCTTGCATTACTCAAGAAAATGAACATTTTGAACATTCGATTGAAGAAGGTGGTCAGTTTGAATATACAATTTAATTTTTAGGAGATATTTGTTTTTCGCGTGTTCAATTTTGTATCAATGTGAATTTTTTTGTTTTCCCTCAATTAATTGCAGAAAAACAACAAAGCTTGAGGACAGTAAATCGGTCGGCAAAAGGGGTGAACTGGTCTAAGGAACTAGGAATAGCGCAATAAGCCAACGTGCATGAGGAGTACAAAATATCCTCTTAATTTTTGGAAGTTTGTTGGTTTTTCTTTTGTTCAATTTTTTTTGTCTTTTTTGCTTATTTTATATTACTTACATAAAAAAACTTGAAAGCAGTGAAATCGGCCAGAAGACAATGTCAGACTTGCATTCTTCAAGAAGGTGGACAATTTGATTATTTAATTTTTTTATTTTTGAAAATTTTTCTTTTGTCCTATTTTCCATTTTGTAGGGAACAGGCTTACTTTCTATTACTTACAGAAAAAAAAGCTTGAAACAATTAAAATCAGTCAGAAGACAATGTCAGACTTTCATTCTTCATGACGGTGGACATTTCGAACATTTAATTTAATTTTTTGAATATTTTTTTCTTTTTCAATTTTTTTTCTTTTTTGCTTATTTCGTTGACTTTTTATTATTTACCGAAAAACAAAAAGATTGAGAGCAGTAAAATCATACAAAAGACAATGTCAAACTTGCATTCTTCATGACGGTGGACATTTTGAACAATTAGTTCAATTTTTTATTTTATTTTTTATTCAAATTTTTACAAAGAGCCTTTTTTGCTTACTTTTTATTACTTACCGAAAAAACAAAACGATTGAGAGCAGTAAAATCATAAAAAAGACAACGTCAAACTTGCATTTTTCATGACGGTGGACATTTCGAACATTTAATTTAATTTTTTGAATATTTTTTTCTTATGCTCAATTTTTTAACAAAGAGTCGTTTTCAATTTTATTGTCTTTTTTGCTTATTTTTGCTTATTTCGTTGACTTCTTATTATTTACCGAAAAAACCAAAAGATTGAGAGCAGTAAAATCATACAAAAGACAATGTCAAACTTGCATTCTTCATGACGGTGGACATTTTGAACAATTAGTTCAATTTTTTTATTTTATTTTTTATTCAAATTTTTACAAAGAGCCTTTTTTGCTTACTTTTTAATACTTACCGAAAAAACAAAACTATTGAGAGCAGTAAAATCATACAAAAGACCGTCAAATTTGCATTTTTCATGACGGTGGACATTTTTAACAATTAGTTCAATTTTTTTTAAATTCTAATTTTTACAAAGAACCTTTTTTGCTTACTTTTTATTACTTACGGAAAAAACAAAGAGCTCGAGAACTGAAAAATCATCAAGGGAATGATGTCACAATTGTACTCTTCTAGAAAATATACATTTTGAACATTTGTTTTCATTTTTTGAAGCTTTCTGTTTTTTCTTATGTCTCATTTTGCAAAACGAGTATTTTTTGTTTCCTTTTTATCACTTTCATTGGGTATTTTTAAATATAAGTTTTGAAGTCTTAATAAATAATTTTTTAAAGGGTTTGTAATAGAATTTTTTTTTATCAAAATTTAATTTTCCGTTGGTGATAACAGACCTTTGAAAAGGTAACACATGTGCCTAATTCTCATTACACGGGACAATTCTTCCATAAGCGCCATATGTGTTAGTATTTACAGAGTCAAGAAAATCTTACGTAAACATTAGACAAGAACATGGTAAACTTGTAAAAGTTAATCTTCTAATTGATTTTGTATTTTATTTTCTTAACATTACAGGTAAAATAATTTAATCTAATAGGGTTTTCAATGCTCCTTTCATTGGTGTAATCAAATTGTCAGTGGGATTAAAGTTTTATGAGATACAAGGGAGTTTTATGGAATAAAGTTGTGAAAGGTAGAAAAAATCCGAAAAGTGAAATGTCTTTAATACAAATCACAATCAGACTTTTGATTATATATAATTTTTATTCCAATTTGGCAAGCGTATATATGTGATTGCATCATTTTTTTTAATGTCGTTGTTTTCCTTAGTTACAGATATGTCTGCAGTGAGCCTTTAGGATATCTCAGGATTTTGTAGCACACTAACAGTTCAACTTTAGACAATTGTATGTAAAACAATCCAGTTAATAAATGTTGATCCAATTTATCGGGAGTGTCGCTAAGTTTCCCTTCAATTTCCCATGTTTAAGAGCTGTTTCATGCGGCAAACAACTCGAGGAAATTAGGGAGCCGGGTTTCGTGAAAACAAGGAGAAACTGTGTGACATCGTGGGTTCCCAAAGGCCGATCGTTAGAATAGTGGTGTGACAGTCGATTGTCCCCTGAATCGCTTGTTATTTCAAGTAAGTAATTGCGGGAAACTCCGCCTACCCGGGTCCCATCGTTGTACAAATTCTTTTCATTCATTTCTTTTCAAAAGGAACGGAGGCGTTTTTCCTGTCTTAATAACGAGTTTAACCAACCGCCTAGCATTGTAAATGATTGTGTTTTTTGCACGTTGGATAAAAATTGCTCTGGAACGAGAGACGATGGGAGATTTTTTTTTTGGATTTTTATCGCAGGCATATTTAACTGGTCCATTTAATTATTTCACACGTTAGAAATATTTCTCTTTATTCTTCTGGTCACAAAGGGAAAATTATCCGCTTAATGATCTACCGCATGGTATGTCCTCTTCCTGCCCGATGTGATCAAAATATCTCGGATTTCCCCTTCCCAGAATTTTGGGGCGCATAAACAGACTCTGTTTGTTCAAGTATTACTAATTATCTTCTCATTAATTATGCATATATGTAAACACATTTCCTACAAAGTTTCGGGCTTAATTCGTTCTCACCGTTGTGAAGAGGTTGGTGTCTAATGCTTTTGTCGGAAAGTGCTTATTAAAGTTTAAAGAAAAAACTAAAGGTGAGAATGATGTTGAGAGGGAGACACAATTTCCCTCTGTAATAAATAATATTATATCACGTTGTAACTTAAACCTCACCCTGGAAAACAGTTACATATCGTAAACACAATAAAGAAAGCAGAAACATCGGTTTAATCCATAAAACCAAGCCATGATATGCTTTAATTTGTTGACTTTCAAGAATGTGGGCATTTTGAACATTTAATTTTACTTTTGAAGAGTTTTTTTTTTCCTTCAAGTAATTGCAGAAAAGCAAAAAGCTTGAAACAATGTCAGCCTTCTTTTTCAAGAATATGGACATTTTGAACATTCAATTTTACTTTTGAAGCGTTTTGTTTTTTTCTTTCTAGTAATTGCAGAAAAGCAAAAAGCTTGAATCAATGTCAGCCTTCTTTTTCAAGAATGTGGACATTTTGAACTTTCAATTTTACTTTTGAAGCGTTTTGTTTTTTTCTTTCTAGTAATTGCAGAAAAGCAAAAAGCTTGAATCAATGTCAGCCTTCTTTTTCAAGAATGTGGACATTTTGAACTTTCAATTTTACTTTTGAAGCGTTTTGTTTTTTTCTTTCTAGTAATTGCAGAAAAGCAAAAAGATTGAAACAATGTCAGCCTTCTTTTTCAAGAATGTGGGCATTTTGAACATTTAATTTTACTTTTGAAGCTTTTTGCTTTTTATTTTCTTTCTAGTAATTGCAGAAAAGCAAAAAACTTGAGGGCAGTAAAATCAGCCAGACTAGACAGTGTCAGACTTTCCTTCTTCAAGAAGGTGAGCATTTTGAACATTTAAATTAATTTTTGAAGATTTTCCATTTTTTTGTGATCCAATTTGCAATAAAGAGTCGTTTTTGTTTATTTTATATTAATAAAAAAAAGAAAAAATCTGAAGAGCAGTAAAATCGGCCAGGAAACAATGTCCGATTTGTGTTCTTCAAGAAGGTGGACATTTAGAACATTTTATTTAATTGTTTGAAGATTTTTGTTTTGCTTTGTAACGAACGTTCAATTTTGTAACAAAGTGTTTTTTTTGTTGTTTTTTTAGGTTACTTTCTGTTATTTACAAAAAGCAAAAGCTTGAGACCAGTACAATCAGGAAGGAAACGATTTGAGTCCTGCTTTCTTCAAAATGGTGGATATTTTGAAGATTTAATTTAATTATTTGAAGATTCTGTTTTTCTCGTAGGTAGGTAATTTGCAGAAAAAAAAAACGCTTGACATCAGTGAAATCAGCCAGGGCAGTATGTCAGACTTGCATTCTCCAAGAAGAAAAGACTTGCATTCTCTCTCTCTCTCTCTCTCTCTCTCTCTCTCTCTCTCTCTCTCTCTCTCTCCAATGATTATCAAAGTCAAATGCGCTTTGTTAATTCTGAATGCCAAGTGTTATTTTTTTTTGAGCTGCCATTGAACTGTCACCATCGTACTTGGGCAATGGTAGAAAGGAAGATCTGTACAGTTTTTTACCACAGTATGAAAATTGTCTAATGTAACAAAAGACCTTTTTTAAAAAAATTTAAGAGGCTAGCCGGCCTCATGCACTAGCAGTAATAAAACTAACGATGGAGGTTGAATTTATTTAGTATAACAACCCTGAAATTTATTAGACCTAGATTCTGTTATTAATCTCTTTTCGTATCGCAAAGATAAACGATTTCTTAGATCATAGGTCAAGGAAATACGAACATGTATAAAAAATATCATTTGATCATGGAGAAAACTAAACGAAACATTTCAGATGATTTAAGATGTCTGGAGAACGAAACATTTCTTTCCATCGAGTTCTGTTCCCAATTAGACCGATAGCAATCAAGGAAAAACGGATTCTGTGAATAGTAAAGGAATTGGTCGGGTTGACGCCGGAAAATATATTGGACGTACTTCCTCTGCCACAGTTTTCTAAGCTTCTTTTTAGTTGGGATAATAAAGTTGGGACGGAAGATGTAAAAACTTTCAGATCAAAAGTAAAGTAATTTGTTGGTTATACAAAAATAATTTGTATATCTTATGAAAGTACATCCATCCATTACGCTTTCCATTGATTTCTATGGAATAATATGAAAATAAAATGTGCTATGAAGTTAGAGTGTAAAATATTAATTGAAAAATCGGTTAAAAATGTGAAACAGAATAGACAAGGTATGATTGAAATATGGATTATAGTTAATGACAGAACATTTTGAAATTCGTTGAATCGTGAGATTTCATCTTGGAGTCTGCGAGGTAATGAAGCTCATTCAACCTAATTTTGGTGGTCTTTTTCAATCATTTTGATCTCTAAGACGCATTTTGGTTTCTGTTATCTTCAGGGGTCACCACTCAAATTTAAAATTGGCTAAGAACTAATATTAACAAAAACTTAAAGCAAGCATTACATTTTGGTAGAACACAACGTTTTCAATGTCAAAATTGACTTAAAAAGTAAATCTTTAAATATGTACATTTTAATAACTTTTTCTGTCAAATAAATCCTTTTTATCTCCAAATAAATCATTTTTTTAAACATTTAAAAACCTTAGGATATGGTATGAAATATTCATACTTATTGTTCATACATACAACATTCATGCATATAAATACATTCATGCATTGCACTCATTCTGATTAGTCTTGACAGGTTGACTCGTAAGTGGCTCTCGGTCGACAAATAATTATAATTTTTTTTAAAAAACAAAGGTTCCCAACAGCAGAGGTCATATCAACCCTCGGGGTGCCGGTGTTTTTGGAAAAAGCCCATTTGTAAGGATGTTGGATTCGAATGCAGGGTCGCTGGATTCGAACCCGGGACCTTTACAGTACAGTGATGAGCGCCGTGTCAACGCGTAAACCGTTGCGGCTACCGACGCCCCCATAATTACTATTAAAATTAATTAATTGAAGGTACTGAGTATGATAACTTCAATAGAAAAGTGCAGCATTTTTTTAATCAAATTAACCCTTTATTGATATCTAATTAAGGTTTTTATTTAAAATTTGCTCTTTTTAAGTTTAAACGAACCATTTGTTAAATTTCAAATTAACCTTTTTTAACATCATAACACCTTTTAAAATATCAAATTAATTTTTTTTAAATTTAACTTTAAATGAACGTTTTTATTGAAAAAAAAACGTTAAAGGACAAATTAACATTTTTTTAATTCCCGATTAACCCTTTTCAACTTCATATCAACTTTTTAATTTCAAATTAACTTTATAACTTCAAATTAACTTTTTAAAGTTAAAATTAACCTTTTTACCTTGAAATTAACAATATCTAATGTCAAATTACTCTTTTTTAATTTCAAATTAACCTTTTCTTTTATTTAACGTTAAATGAACATTTTTATCTTTTAAAAAACAACGTTTAAATGACAAATTAACCTTTTCTAATTCCCGATTAACCCTTTTAACATCATATCAACTTTTTAATTTAAATTAATTTTTTGAAGTTAAAATTAACCTTTTTAACTGTAAATTAACCACCTTTAATGTCATATTTCTCTTTTTTAATTTCAGATTAACCTTTTATTTAAAGCATTAAAAATTAATTAATTAATTAAAAATTAAGGAGATGGTATAAAATATGAATGTGTTAAGTAAAATTTCTTTATATTTGCGAGTTAAAAAAAAAATTAGGTTCTTATACAAAAAACGATATGAAAATTAATTATAATTAAATTGAAAATTTATATCAACTGGAAATTAATTTAAGGCATTTATAAGGCCAAATGATAATTAATTACCATTTAAATTAAAATTTATACATCATTAAAAATAAAAATAAAGGATTCTTCATTTAAAAATTTTTGAAAAATATAAAATTTTTCCTTATCTAAAACACCACATGAAAATTAATTACAGTTAAAATAAATTAAAAGTTCCTTTATTTTTTAAATAAAATAATTATTTTACAGATTTTTTTAACGAAATTTAAACGATTATGATTAGACTTTTTCAAAAGCAATTTTATTGTATACTTTATCGATTTGGTATTTTCGTTTTCGTAACTTTTTACGTATCTGATCTCTGATTAATTCGACCTCACATTTTTTTTATCCTACAAACACAGTTGTACTGATATAACATACGTATGACATACCTTGATAGACGATGACCATAATGAAAAACTACTTAACCACCTGAACACCACAAAAATATAGTTTGCTGTCGAAAAAGTGAACGTTTTACACTTGACAACATAAATTAAACAATACAATTAAATAACAATACAATAAACAAATATTGACTGCTAAAAATACAGAAAATCAGCGAGATTGGATGAACCCAGTGAAGTGATGTGTTGATCAGATTCAATATACATTTAAGAAATACAACTTTCATTTCACCTTTACAAAAATAAAGGTGTCGTGACCTCCAGCTGTATTTGTAAAAAAGAAGGTAAACGCACATGCGACCAACTTTTAGAACCCTGCAATTTGGGCTTCACTACATTGCTTCCATTAACGCGACATTCCCTTATCCCCATTTTTTCTGCTCATTACGATTAAAAAAAGTACCGTCGATCGAAGAAGCAATATAATACAAAAACCATTAAAGAAGTAATCATATCAATATTATTTCTTTTTGGTAACAGCTGTTTATACGTGCTCACTCACAGTCGTAACAAAACAAAAATAAATGAAAACACTCGCAATATGTTTATAGCTGATATACCTGGACGCCTGATTAGAAGGTTTAGGATCGTGAAACGAGCACGTGAAACAAGGGGGTTCCAGCTCTTTACAAGTCCGACCTAGGCTGGACTGATTCCAAAACGTACCTTCATGTAGGACATCGTAAAACGATATCTGGGGCAGACTAATGGATAAAACATTCCTGTTTACAATCCACACAGCGATTCATCCCGTTCGTCTATTTTGACAAACGGGATCGGGCAAGCGGCGGATCTATCCCGGAAGAGGTGCACCTACCTATGTCGAAGTAAATTTTCCCGACAATAGACATTTTATGCATGTGCAGCCGGTCTTGATTTAATGAAATTTCCCTTGGATCCGTGACACGGATATTTCTTTTTGCAACACATCTCCAGCTGTCACATCCTACTTGAATTTTACAGACTTATTCCAGCTCTATGACAACAATGACTATATCTAAAATCTCAAATTTAAAATAGAGTATTTTTCGATCGTGTAATAAATTTTTGTTTTATATTTATAACAAAACAAAAATATTTTGTTCGTTATAAACTAACGAAGGTCCTTAATATTAAGTTTATAAACTGCTCAAAAACGAATAGGGTTATTTGTCATTTATTCTTATTCTATTAATTTTAATTAAATTAACCGATATATTCTTGTCAGTTGGAGATAAAACAAAATAGAAAGTCCAAACTAAAAAAAAATAAGCAAATGCTCATTTTTAATAATGCATTTACTTACGAAGAGTAAACTTGCATTTGCATCATTTTTCATTTTGCAAACAATCACCTTTTCTCGCGTTTTCTCCATTATAATCCAGTTGTATTCTCTTTAACCATGGAAAGACATCTAGAACCAGAAATTCGCAATATCATTGTTTGAATGGGTCATCGAGGTGACCGGCAAAGTGGATATCGCAGGGGCAGTTGGCATTCTCAGAACATAGTCTCCTGGGCTTCAGCCCGTTTCCAAGAGACTGGAACTGCCAATAGGATATCTGGTCAGCGCATTACGACGCTAAGGAAGGACGGAAATATTGTCACTGCTGCAAGACAGAACCCTTCCATAGAGCCCCCTGATCCTAAATGAAGTACAATATGTTTTGGCAAGGCCTTTATCAACACAAATGATTCGTAATCGTTTGTGGGAAGTTGGCCTCACATCTATCCCTTTTGAGGCGACCTGCAGCAACAGCCCGCCACCAGCAACTCAGGAAAATATGGTGCAGCGATCGCCTAGAAGAGAACACCAATTGGAATGCTGTTATGTGTACTAATAAGTCACGTTTCTGTCTGCATAGCGATAGCAAGCGGCGAAGTCTACCTAGAACTGGGTATGCAATGTCCCAGTTCGTGCTCCCTTCAGTGAAGTTTGGAGGAGGCGGTGTACAGTCTGGGCCGGGATTTACACTGGAGGACGAAATGAACTCCATATTGTTGAAGGCAACCTCACCGTAGTCTGTTATGTTCAAAACATTATCGAGGAATACATCCCTCAAACCAGGGCTCTTATTGACAGGGATTTTTGATGTCCGAAAGGCAATGCCATCTCATAGAGGCAGAGTTGTTCATCAATGTTTAGAAAACCTGGGAATATTCCGTCTGCCTCTTCTTCCTTTTCTCCAGAGCTAAATCTCATTGAGCAACTGTGTGAGATGCGTTGCAGAGAACGCTTGAGTTTGTGTTAGATTTTGGAATGGGCTCGGTTAATTAGAGTTGGTGTTAGGTTTATGGACGGTTTAGTTTAGGAATTGTTAGATTTGGACAGTTTAAGGACGGTTTAGACTAGGTAGGGTTAAGGTTAGAGTTTAAATTAAGGTTAGGGAAGTCTTTGGTTAGTTAAGGTTAGTTCGGTAAGGTTTGGGTTAGGGTTAAGCTATCGGTTAGGGGTGGGTACGTAGGAAGGTTTAGGAAAGCGTTAGGTTAGGACAATTTGGATTTAGGTTTAACCATTGGTTAGACTAGGTTAATAGCTAGAGACAGCTTAGGTCAGTTAGAGTTGGTTAGGAAGGGTTAGGATTAGGCATACAATTAGAGCAGGTTAGGGTAGAAGGTTTAGGGATTAGGTAAGTATAGGTTTAGGTTTAACCAATGATTATGCTATGTAGCGTTAGGGTTAGAGTTTAGGTTACATTTAGGGACAGGTTAGGTAAGGTAGAGTTAGGGTTATGATTAGAAATAAGGTTTGAGTTAAAATTAGGAAAGGGTTAGTTTAGTTAGGCTTGGGGTTAGAGTTTGAACTGTAATTAGGAACGGGTTGTGTTAGGCTAGGTTAGGAAGGTTTAGGGACGAAACAAATTAGGGATTAGAATGGGGGATTTAAGGTAGGAGAGTCAGGTTTAGTGTTATTGTCTATGTTAGGGATAGGAGCGGTAGAGGTTAAATAGGGTTAGGGTTATGATTAGTGGCGGGTTGGGTTATGAATTAGCGATATGTTTTTCGGCAAAATAATCTTATATTGTATGCCTGGTATGACAATACTAACGAGCGTTGTGCACACTTTTTGGAAATCGTTGGCCGTACGGAATCTCGGTGCCTGGTTCGTAACCAATTGAAAACCCAAGATTATGGCAAATCAAAGGAAAGAATATATTGAATTGTGGCTTCACCCCTTTGTCCACGTCACCTGAACGGACTTCATCTTTAGGCCTTATATCCCCCAAAAAAAATGAAAAAATACATCCTTAAATGCGTATTTTTACAGGGATTTTTAAAACTATTGTTTGTTTGATCGTTTAATAATGAAAAATGTACGCCATGGAAGAGAAAAATATTGGCAAGCAATGGAAATCTATTAAGAGATATGAACATTTGTTCAATATTCCTTTCTTCACCTACTGTAAATTTGTTGTGGCTGATTTTATATCTTCAACCAATTCTGTAGAAAGTCATAATCCAAAAGTTTTTTCAAACACTTTTCTGAAACGCATAATTAACTCTTGTTAAGAGGTGCAACATGGGCATTCATAGGTAAATTAAGTTGCAGGATAAGTTCAGAACTACAATAGAAAACTTAAAAGGCTCAACACAACTATATTTAAATAAGTCCTATGGAGATATCAAACTGGAAGAAGTAGTTAATCCAAGCCTAGGAATACAACTAATGCAATGGGACAAACGGCATTCTGAAGTTGCAAGAAAGAACTACTTTAGTATAATCGTTACAGCTTTTTTTACAGGCCCCCCAGGACATCGAAAGAAAGAGTTCTCGGACAAAATAGGCCGTCCATGGTGGATCTCTTCCGGGAACGAATCTCGCTGGGTTTTTTTGTCATCCGAACCGGTTTAAAACATAATTAATCCGATTATGCGAGCCGTGGCCGGCCATTTTGATGCAGGTGAGGCACGTTCTTAATAAACCACAAATATCTCAATGGCAGCCCTCGATTTCGCGGCTCGTCAAAATAAAAAAAATTCACTGAATTGGTTTACAAATGAAATAACAAGATACGTTTGGAAGAATAAACATCCTGAAACTACTGAATAAGTATTTATATTATACAGATAGATCTAAAATGCAACATGAAGTGCGGGTATGAGTTAAATGCTCAAGTTTTGAGCTAATATCCATGTTCCACATTGTCAATCTTTCAAGGTGAGATGCATGAAATACAGAATGCTCCAGTTAGTTCGTAAACTAAAGAAGGAAAACTGCTATTTATTTTGATACTCCAGACAAGACCTTCCTATTACATCATACTGCCATCGGATCATCACCATCGACTGTATACTTAATTAATTATTTATTTAATTTACTTAATTCATTTTTAACATGCACAAATGGGAATACATAAGGAGTGGTCTATCAAGTACTATATACAATGAAACAACCCTGTTTCTTTAAAACAACAAAACAGGCGATCTAAGTAATCAAATCGGGCGCAATTCTAATCCGCTCTCTATATTGAGCCAAGAAATGACTTCATTTAGGTTGGAAACATCGGCAACCACTCTCTACATGCCGTACACTAATACAATTGAGGTTTGATGGGGTACAGAATATTTCATCATTGGCCATGTACACTAAAAACTCGCGTTAATAAATACTTTCACTATTTACATACACAAAAAAGAAACCTAAGACATCAACCGAGTACTATATACAATAAAACAGCCCTGTTCCCTCCAANGGTGAGGTACTCAATATTCCACGAATCTCTCACAATACACATTCATTATTTTAAATACCTTTACTCTCAATGTGTACACAAAAAATACAAAACATGATATCAAGTTCTTTATAAATACAATAAAACTGATTTAATTTTTCACAAAATCGGAACAGCAGACCTAAAGATTGATCAAGCTAGCATTCCTGCTTGCTCTCTATATAGAGCCACTGAAATTACTTCTATTAAGAGGATATATCGAGCAACCTTCCTCTACATGACACACGTAAGTTATCAACTTTAGTCAGATACTAGATTTAATCCAATACTATAAGCATTTTTTTGGTCGTATCATTAGATAGATAATTTTCTGTATTTTTACAAGATGTGCATGTTATATGTTTTACTACTGTACAATCAAATAGTATTTCAACAATAAATTTCCTAAATAAAAGCACCCTCTTTCAAAAGTAAAAGTATAACTTTCTCCATTTGAAGTATCTAGGAACATCGGATTTTGATCTACCCTGGAAGAAACATATATATAACATTACAAAAAGCAAGTCTGGGCCAAAGATTATATAGTAAAACATGGGTTATGAATCCAAAACTAGCCTAGTGGCTATATTGAACAACGATTAAAACCTCGGATCATACATGGTACCATATGGTGGTCAAAAGCATTAGAAAAAATATAATATTAAAAAAATTAATTTATTCACCGGTAGGAGAAAATAATTAATACCGTATGTTAGAAAGGAATTCATTTAGAATTAAATAATAGGTGTCATGTCTAACGGAAAACACCAGTAACTAATTGGCTTTGACAATAAACTAACAAGTTGATCTTATTAAATTCAAATTATAAAAATTCGTATCATCTCGATCACGTGGCTAATCTGATAGGTGGCCGTCCCACCCTGGTTATTATAGTAATTTGAAAGATGTTTGCTTTCGTCTTGTTAAATAACCAAATAGGAAAACTTTGATTAGAAAGTAATTAGGGCGAACACATCTGCCCGTGGGGGTATTTTTTTTATTATTTTGACGCCGGCCGGTTCGCCCGAGGCTTTGATATATCAATTTTGAAACGGGAGGGGAAAATGGAGAGTTGGTTGTGTGCTGAATCGGACGCGGCGGTCTGCCTGGCGGGAAAACAAAAGAGATATCCGGTTTAGGGGCTCCCCCGTCCCAGGAAATTGGTGGGTAGGTGGGCAGTTGAGGTTTTCAATGAAGTCGGCTGAAATTTTATCCCGAACCGAGAAATAATGGGATACGGTGGGAGAGCAGATGCAAAGGAATCAAAGACTCTTTTTTACGAAATGGCAGTAACTATTCTACCTATTGGATCCTATAAACAATATAGATTCTGAGCTAAAGGCAGTTACTAATGCCACCTTGCACATCGAGACCAATATTGGTCTGTTGTCCAATCTACATTTTCTCAAGCTCTTCGTTAAGCTTAAGACGTTTTACCAGATCCTAAAGCTTTTTCAACGGCTTTAAAACAACAAAACCACCACCCTGTTTGGGTACGAGAGCAACGAAGAGGCCGATAAATTGTCCTACAAAAGTTGGATAATGACAATTATTGGGCCTGAACCCTCTTATGGCATACCAAACTGCCCAAAACCTGGACCCATAAGACAGTGGATTAAAAAAGAAGTACTTGGTTCAATGGGATGGGTACTACTATCCAGTGATGGTAGCCGTTAGCACATCAATACGATGAGCGAGATGTACTCCGTCCTAGGAGACCGGTGTCAAGTGTTAAGGTTGTCGCGGGGCCACCGACGCTTCAGTCTTCTGTTTGGGTTATTAGGTAATGAGGTGGATGACAGGTTTTGACGAGAGGGTTCGGATGATGAGGTATGGATGGTATGATTGGAGACATAGAAAGGGGAGTTGACTATTTTTCTGAAGATTTTAGATTGAAGGGATTGTATTCGTATTGTGTTGGAACGTTTAGCAGACCCGTAAAGTTCAAGTCGCCAACGCAATGTAAAGTTTTCTTTTGTTTGTTAATGAGAGTTTCGATCGTCTGTCGAGTAGTCGTTTAAGCATGAAAAATCGTATGTTACAGTCTGTGCGCTTAAGTCCTGTATGGGGTTCCACGTCAGTCGTTTGTCCAGGTAGTGTCCGAGGTATCGTACATGGTTCCCAATTGGGATGGGAACGTTGTTGAGGGTTACTGGTGGAAGCGTTTTCTTGTTTAGCGTAAACATTATGCTTGGTGATTTGGTTTCGTTGATCTTGATTTTCCACTGACGGAGCCAGCATTCTAAGATGTTCACGTGATTTTGAAGATTACGGGATGGTGTGACAGGATCTTTATCAGGAGAAAGGATTGCGGTATCATCTGCAAAGTTGAAGGTGATAGTGTTAGTTTGCGTAGGTAGGTCGGAGGTATAAATTGAATAAAGGAAAGGAACGGGCACGCTGCCCTATGCGACACCTGCTAGAATGGGATGGATAGGAGACAATGAATATTTGTGGGATACATGGAAGTAACGATCGTTAAGATTTTAGGATGAGGTAATAGGTTGCTGGTAGGATATTCTTGATCTTCCACAGCAGCCCAGAGTTCCATACTCGGTCAAAGGCCTGATATATATCCAAGAACACACGCGGGCAATACCATTTTAGCTCAAGGGATGTTAAACCTATCTGCTGACCAGAATCCACCCAACCCATCGCACATTTTGATTTATTTTTGAAACGTTTCTAGTATCTTGAAACTGAGAATTATACAAACCAATCCTTACGCTTTAAACGCTTCCTTACGTAATGAACTGTCACTCCATCAAAGTCAAATTCTCCAAAAAAAATTAATGTAATAAAGAGATTACTGGTGAAAGATGGTGGATGAGTCTCTCGTGGTTCATGAGACTCTTCAACCATATTATATTAATCCATTATTTGTTGGTGGAGTTGGTGTCCGAGAGGATCGATGTCACGATAGCTCAAGTGGTAGAGCAGCAGCGTATAAGCCGAAGGTCGTGGGTTCGAATCCCGCTCGTGACACTGACTTTTTTATCTCAACCAAGACCTTACATAAAAAGAATAACCTATTATATTAGTTCAGTTATGTCTCTAAAGGCGTAATAATTTTTTTTTTCATAAAAGCCAGTTTAATTAAAAATAACCACATGTTTTATCTTTACGGCCGACCTTTAATAAAAAAAGATTAACATGCAAATTGAAAAGAGAGTAATTGTTTTTACGAAAAGTGTACTTGGACTAGTTTATTGCGACATAGAAAGGCCACCCACTCCTTGATGTTATCTCGATCTCTAGTGCAATCATTGATACTGTTCGGTAGAGGAGGAAAGTACTCAGGAGGACCATACATTCTCATGGCCTCTTCGGCTTTTGGCGGGTTTAGCATGACAGCTATGACGGTGGCAAAGCCGTACATTACTTGGGCTTTAATGAGCCGATCCGTTTTACACCTTTCGACGTCAAAATCGTACTAACAAAACTTTTTTTAACTTACACTGGATAAACATAACCACTTTTGAATAAGAATCTAATAATTGTTTACAACAAGTGTATCTCAGGAGTCAACGGAAGTCTGGCAAATTGTTTTCTAAGCCATGTTTCCACCATAAAAAAGCATTTTGTATAAACAACAATGATAGTCGTTAACAAATCGAATTGAGTGTAGATTACTTAATTCATATTCCATCATCTGCCATCTCACACTACGCATTCACTATAATAAATATATTACTTCTTACATAAACAGTTTTATATATTAAATAGAAAAAAGAAATACATGCCAGTCGCTCTTTGTGCTTGTAACACATGTGCCAAAACCGGCCCTTTCTCACTAATTATTATAGGCAATTAAACAGCCCTACTCCTCGCTCCCTATATAGTACCAAGGAATGACTTCAATCAAGTGGGGCACATCTAACAACGTTACACTACATGCCAGACGCAAATCTAATTATGGGTTAGATGGGATACTTAATATTCCACCATCGGCCATATCACACTACATATTCACTCTAATTGACAATATTAATTATTCCAATTAATTATTACTTTTATATAAGTTTTTCGGTTGAGGTGACAAGAATGATCAATTGAATCTAATAAATACATTTAATCTTTACATACACACAAAAAAAAATACAAAACGATATATCGATCGAGTCATATATATATATATATATATTAAAACTGACTTTTCGCATAAATCGGAGCAGGGGAACTGAAGGCTGTCGCACTCCTACAAATTTAATATCGGACGGCCTTCCTACTCGCTTTCTATAAAGAGCCAATGAATCATTCAATTATGGGAAATGATCAAAGCAACCTTTCTCTAGATGCTGGACACATTCGCTAGCTTTAACCGCAAAGTCTAAGATGTCTAAGACTGAATAATCTTTGTAAAATAAAATAATTTTTATTGTAAATAAACATCATTACCTATCTATATAATTGTCCGTGTGTCAACATCGCATAGCCTGGAACATATTTTCGATCTTGAGCTTTTCAATGGTTTGTTCCATACACGGCAGATCCCTCATGTTTTAACTTATTTTTTTTGAGGGGGGAGGGGTGAACTATTTTCGTTTTGTAAAAGAAATAAGTTTCCGAAAAGCCAAAATGCCCAAATTTTCCATTAGGACAATTCAACCAATGATATCGTGGTAAGGATAGTAATATTAAAATTTAAAATGTTCCAAATTATTATTCAGAAATCGTGAGATGCGGTCTGGTGTTATGTAGGTATCAGAAAAACATTCTTTATCGTGCCAACTTCGATCTTTATTGAGATCATCTTCAGGGCCTAGGATTTACAAACAGTTTAAATTTAACAAATACATGTAGGATGTGGAAAAAAGTGAATTTATACAATGCAAAATATATTTTTTATATATTCAATCAAAGTATTTCTACTCCCTCGAAGTGTTTTTCTTCTGTGTAATTATGCCATTCTTGCGGGTCGTGTTGAGAGTGCTAGTGAGATATTGCTGTTTTATGTTTATATACGTCGGATTTTGAAAGGGTGGGGAAGGAAGTCGGTAAATTCCAGGCCCTGAAGATGATCTCAATAAAGACCGAAACGTTGGCACGATAAAGAAAATGTTTTTCCGAAACCTACATCACACCAGGCCGCATCTCATGATTTCTGAATATTCATCGACTAATGGTCACTAATCACCACACATTGTTCCAAATGTTTAAAGCATTTTTTTCCCCTTGTAAATGGAGTATAGCCGAGGGAATGGGGAAATGGAAGCGTCTAAGTAGAAGGTCAAATTGCCTACTGCAATGGTCGAAACCGAGATCTTTTTGTTGAAAACAGTCTCCCGTCCACACATTAGGCGAGGCTCCTCCGTTTCAAACATTAAGTTTTCCTATTGACTCGTAATTGAGAGAGAATAGAAAAAGGCCGACCGTATTGGGTTTAAAGAGGGTCCGATAGTAAAGGAGAACTAAGCGCGTTACCCACTGTTCTATATTTGTACTTGTGGGACAAAAGGGAGCTTTACACTCGGTTACACCCGAATGGCCTGTCGCCCGATTGCCTAGGAAGCCCCTTTTTCCCAAATAACAAATCCATTTCACATAACTTAAGTACCTCTTTATTAGTGGTCGCCGGCAAACCATGGGCCCCGACATACCTACAACTTAAATCCATTGTGCAATGGACCTGTCTACAGCAAACAGAGAGTGGGAACCTATTTCACACAACTCTTTCCCTTTTATAAACATTATTCACATAAAGCATGACGTCTACTTTGACAGCTACTACTTATGTTTACACTGCTTTAACGGTTAATCGGTTCTAAACAAATATAAACAGATGATATTCACTCTCTCCTATTCAACAACATCTTAATTTCTTAAAAACGCTTATTGTTTAGGGATGGTTAGGGTTTCAATCAATATTCAAATTTTACATGCCCTTTCATGCATTACAATACAACAAAGTCGACTAGTAACTTTAGGATTAAAAGAATGGAATAGTTGCAATATTTAAAGTAAAAAACGAAAAAGTCTAAATCAAGGAATATTAAGGTTGCGTTGAAATAAAATCTGCTTAATTTTTTAATGATTTTATTAGAAAAAACCTTTCAAACGTACAGAAATTTTAGTTTACATGCTTATATTTTATACTTCCTCTTAAGTTTTTTTTTGCTCTAAAGAAAACCTTAACTTGATATTCAAAAAAGATAATTAAAAAAAACAAAGAAATCATTTAAAGTTAAAAGGTTAATTAAAAAGATTAAAAGGCTTAATTTGAAATTAAAATGCGTTAATTTGGGGCCTCTAAGAGTCCACATATTGAAAAAGCTTATCAAATGTACAGGAATTTTACTTTACATGCTTATATTTCATCTTCCTCTTAAGTGTTTTACTGCTCTAAAGAAAACCTTAAATTGATATTCAAAAAAGATAATTAAAAAAAGTAAGAAATCATTTAAAGTTAAAAGGTTAATTAAAAAGATTAAAGGCTTATTTTGAAATTAAAATGCTTTAATTTGGGGCCTCTAAGAGTCCACATATTGAAAAAGCTTATCAAATGTACAGGAATTTTACTTTACATGCTTATATTTCATCTTCCTCTTAAGTGTTTTACTGCTCTAAAGAAAACCTTAAATTGATATTCAAAAAAGATAATTAAAAAAAGTAAGAAATCATTTAAAGTTAAAAGGTTAATTAAAAAGATTAAAGGCTTATTTTGAAATTAAAATGCTTTAATTTGGGGCCTCTAAGAGTCCACATATTGAAAAAGCTTATCAAATGTACAGGAATTTTACTTTACATGCTTATATTTCATACTACTTCTTAGGTTTTTAATGGCTCTAAAGAAAGGCCCAATTTGATATTAAAAAAAGTAAGAAATCATTTAAAGTTAAAAGGTTAATTAAAAAGATTAAAGTCTTATTTTGAAATTAAAATGCGTTAATTTGGGGCTTCTAAGAATCCACACATATTAAAAAACTTATCAAATGTACAAGAATTTTACTTTACATGCTCATATTTGATACCACCAAAAAGGCTTAGTTTAAAATTAAAAAGGGCTTCATTTGAAATTAAAAAGTGTTAACTTGATTCTTCTGAGAGTCCACATATGTTTTATTAAAAACACAACTTATTAAATATTACTTACATAACCATGTAAAGTAAAATTTCCGTATATTTTCGACTATAAAACAATTGGGTTCTTAGAATACCATATGAAAATTAATTATAAATAAAATTAAAAACCATTAAAAAATAAAAGATTGCTCTTTTCTAGCTTGATTTCGACAAATTAAGCTTTTCATGTCAAATTAACCCTTTTTAGCACAAAATTAACCTATTTTCAAATCCACCCTTTTGCACGACAAATTAACATTTTTTAATCTCAATCTAACATTGATTTAAAGTTCAAGTTAACTATTTTTTAATTTCAACTTAACCCTTGTTAATTTTAAAATAACCGCTTTTAACTTCAACTTAACCCTTTTGAATTTCAAATTAACACTCAAAGCCCCCTAAAAGGCCGATTTAAAATCGAAAAAACGTCCAAAGTTAAAAAAAGTGAATTTTAAGTTAAACGGGTTAATTTGTCGAAAAAAGCTATCCTGCCATGTCAATTGATTTTTATAATTGAATATCTGTAGAATTACCTTTTATTTTATGGATTTTCGAAAGGTAAATATGTTTGACTTGGATTTTGTTCGAAGTATGATGCATTTGTTATTATTGACATTAAAGTACTGTATTAGAACGAGCACATTGAACTCCTCTTTTCAAAATTTACCCTAAATATATTAAATACTCCGACGGACTTCGAGCATTGCATGTACAGTTAAAAGTCATCAACCAAGTATATATGCAAGAACTTATTTCAGGTTGGAAATCATAGAGGTAAAGGCAGAAAAAAAGGGGGATTAGGACAGAGCTTTAGGAAGTTTTACTGGCAACGAAAAGTTGTTTTCCAATTATCGCCTCCTCCTGACCTTAATTTTATCGTCTACCGAGATTAAAATTAAATAATTTAGTTTTCAGTTGAGGTATTTAAATAGACAAATGAGGATTATTTTATTTACAAAATTTATTTGTAAAATGTGATAAAATTGTTTTATACAAATAAGAAGACGAAAATATGAACATATAAATAAAAAGAATGCTCTTGTTATATGTATTTTAACATTCGTTTGCCATCTCGCAACCTCTGAGTTACAAGGTGATCATAAAGTGATTTATAAATATACCCGCTGAGAATTTGTCTAATCCGTTGTACCCCAACGTCGGGGAAGAGTCGTGGACTACCTCATTTTCGACTTGGTGGTCTCAAACTATAGGGAACGAAATGACGAACACTGTAATAATGATAGGGAGGACAGTTAAGACAAGGATCGGTCGAGTTCGCGTAGGGAAGATCGGATCCTCGTGTGGCCTGTGGGACCATAGAACCATCTGTTACTCGATACCAATCATCGATAGGAATCTATTTCTTAATCTCGACCGTTAAAGGGTGGGGGTATCCATCATCCGACTACCAAGAAACAAATGACTCGTTCACAATCTGTCCCAAACGGCATAAATCTCCAAGGCGGAACGCAATTATCGCTTGAGTTTATACAGTGTTTGTGTAGGTGAGGAGGCGATGCTAACCCGAGCGTGGACCCCTCCGTATCCTTCTTCATTCCACCATCACGCCGTACCCACACGCCACTTTGATCCTCTTTAAATATAGTTCTCGACTATCTAACATCAATGATCCCTATCGACGACCCAAAACCAACCGCGGCCACTCATACGTCCGACGCGTTTCTCTGACTCATATCCAAACTGTTGATATCTGCACGAAACGCGTCTCGCTTCATTTCTTCTCTCCGTCCTCTCCTCTCCGACGAGATAAGATTTAAATGACGGCCTCGTGGGCCCTTGTCCCTCCTATTTCCAACTCTCCTATCGCAATTAATCAGAGTTAAAAATTAAAACGAGCACTGGGAATGTCGGCAAGCAACACGCCTGGAAACACAAAAGAAAATAGCTTAACATCCAATCTTAATTCTAGTAAAAGTCCAGCGGCATCATAATAGAACCTTTTTTTCTCATGGGTATCTGGTAAACTAACAATCTGAATGTAAACGCAAGGGGTATTCTCGATGTTTGTAAGATGTTAACTCGTGTTAACTCGAATAGAGAAATGCCCAGTAAGATCGTGATTGCCCCCTTCTTTTCGTAACATCTTAAAGGTTAATTTTTCCGCACTGCTGTGCGTGGCGATTGATAGAACCAAAAATAAGCTATAACAGTCCTTGAAGTCTTGTTGTTGTTTGCTTTGGTTTTGTTTTGTGGTAAATAGTAAGATGCCAAAAGTTAATAAAAAGGATTAATCAACTCTTTCAATCAAAATGTTATCTATGCAACGAAAAGTAGTAACAAATGACACGCTTCAATTCGTGCCGATATACCTATCTTGTATCCTAACTTCTAACAGCCTACAACTTTATAGAATAGGGGATGCCCCTTACGAATGAGAGTATAACGACAGGTTAGAAATTAACAAAAGAATTGTATTGGTCTGACTTAATTAATGTGTACTTAAGAATAAAATACGTGTAAACAAAAAACAGCTGTAAAGTTCATGGCTGCCATGTTGGTTACCTACGCCCTAACGGATAGCAATGTAACTACATTAGTCATATACCGACTACATTTTTGACCTAACATCTAACATTGGCCCTGGCCTGTTAGATCGAGCAATGTTAACTAGCCGATTCTTACAAGTCTACGTCATCATTTTTCTCGATCTAACAGGGCCTAACAGAGTTAACAGGGTTAACACAAAGAATAACCCTAGTATTCAATTCAGTACGGAGTATTTTCTCCTCTTGCGTTGATCACCGCTTGCATTCGACGCGGTATACATTTTAGGAGGTTTTGAATTTAGTGCTGTGGAATATTTTCATACTACACCAACAGCGCCATTCTTAATTCTTATAAATTCTCTGGTACCACTGCGCGACGTTCTACCTACTTTTGACAACTCATCTTTCCGTTTGATATTGAATTGAAGCCCGTTCCAAGTAGTCACCAACGATTACAGCTGTGTGGGCCTTGCATTGTCATGCACTAAAATAAAACCGTCCCCAATTAGTAGCATATAAGGAAAAACTTCTTCTGGTAACACATTTTCAAGATTTTCAAGGTATTGCGCAGCTGTTAGGGAACCCTCGATGAAGATCAAGTTTATGCGACCTTCTATAGAAATGCCTGCTCACACAAGCAACACCATCACCTCCATTTCTTGTCCGAAGTGAAAACGTTGCGCGGATATAACGCTCTCTTGTTCTTCTCGAAACGCAGACCTCAAACAAAACCTTGACTCATGAGAAAACAAAATTTTACTCCGATCTGGCTCAAACCAATACACTTTCGGTTTTAGGGATGTGGGTGGATTTGTTTTAATTGTTTTTTTCCTCCAAAGTTTGCTCCATTCGGCTATCCGTTGGACGTCTGACTAGATCTTCTCTGGGCGATTGCAGGATGGGGATCAGCGGAAAGGCCGTTAACGCTAATAAAGTACATTTCACTGTCACAGAGTACTCGATATTCCTCAAGATTCTTGGGGAAGAAACCACTCCATTCATTCTAATAAATTGCATTCACATTGCCTCCGAGAGTACTTGATATTTCTTACGATAATTGGTGATGAAGCTCCTACATTCACTAGAACAACTTATAATCACACTACTCCAGAGTACTCGATATTCTCAAGGTCTCTTCTGCCACACTAGAAAAATACAATCAATCAGTACATTGATACGTACAAAGACTTTTTCATTCCGTTCATTCCCGCTAATAAGTACATTCATACCGTACAAGTTCCATTCATTCGTACCCGAGTACTTGATAATACTCAGAGATCGAGGTTTCTATCCCTTTCATTCTCGCTAATAAATACGTTCCTTACAAAAAATATTTATGACTGTAGTATTTGATCAGCGATCCTTACAACTGTGTTTATACTGCCCGCCACGTGATGCGACATTATGGGTTAGCATATCTATTGTAACGACCTTACTTGCCAATGTATATTTTATTGTTAACCCTTTATTGCCCAATGTTGTCTTAGAGCATGACGAAAATAATGAAAACAAAAAATTTCAATCGCTCGGTGAAAAAGCAAAACGAGTTCTTATTCCATTTGCCACAACTAATGCAAATCTGGATTTTCTATCTATACAACCACCAACACTAAATACCGAAGCTGTCTAGATGTTGTACTCGACATCCTGACAAACAACACGTCGAAACAACCTGACTCTTCCCATTAATTCATTAATCATTAATGTTCAAATTATTACTTTTGAATTTGGCTCGATTTTACCTTTTGATTCCGTTCTGACTAATTTGAATTTTGTGTTCCGGATTTCGTAAATGAGGTTAAGTATGTCAATCTAATATTTTTCTCAATCTAATTTTTTTCTCTGTGCCTGCTTTAGACCATTAAAAAACATAAAAACATTAAAAAAACTAACAAACTGGAGAAGGTATGATAAACATGCAAATTACAATTCCTGATTGTTTGCAGTTTTTTAAAATGTAAATTAATTGAGCTCTTAGGAGCCCCTGGGAAAACTAATTCTTTTGAACTTTAAAGTTATACTTTTGAACTTTAAGTTAACCAACTTTTAGCTTCAAATTACGCCTTTCTTTACAGCAATAAAAAAACTTAGGAGTATGAAACATAAGCATATAAATGACTCTACAATTGAGAAGTTTTGCAAATATAAAATATATATTTATTTATATCATTATCTATTACTTTTTTCTCTCTTTTCTACATTTCTTCTCACTCTGCCTCCACCACACGTGATCTCACTCGATCGACGACCCACATTTTCCATTTTTATGTACAGTTTGTTTTCCATCAAATTAACCCTTTTTAAATTCAAATTAACCAAATTAAATTAATTACTTCAAATTAACACCATTATTAATTGCAAATTAACCCTTTCTTAAAACATGGAAAGTACTTCGGAAGAGATATGTCATATAAGCATATAAATAAAATTTGTGCATAATAGAGAAAAAAATTATTGAACATAAATAAGTTTGTGGAAGACAACATTAAAATTAATTACAAATAAAAGTCAACATTATATAAAATTAATCCTTATTTGCTTAGTTGTCATAATTGACCATATTAATTATTCCAACTAATTAATCTTTTTTATCTAAGGTTTTTGGTTGAGATGAATAATTACTGTGGGATCCGAATTTTCCCTCTTTTGGTCATATTTTCAAATGTCGTTAATTAAGATTCGATTCTCAGCGACCTGTGAAGTGGCTATTGAAAATATGGCGAAAAGAGGTAAAATTCGAACAGTTGTAGGTTGAGGGTTCGAATCCCGCTGATGACACTAATTTATCATCCTAACCAAAAACTTTAGATAAAAAGAATGATTTATTAGAATTATATAAAACTATTTATAAAATCGAATTTCTTTGAATTTGAGATTTTTTCTTTTTAAAGTCATATGAAAATCAATTACAATTAAAAATCATGTAATATATAAAAATAAAGGATTTTTCTTTTAGTTTTAGAAATGTAAAAAATAATAGTTTAAAGAGCGAATTTTTATCTATTAAAAATATCTTAATTGTGCAGGAATTTAGCTTTTTCATTGCGTTAAATAAAGGGTTAAATGGAAATTAATAAATGATAATGTGAAGTTAAAATGAGAAAATTTAAAGCTAAAAAAAATTAGTTGCAGTTAAAAAGGGTTAGTTTGAAATTAAAACGGGTTTATTTCAATAATATCATATTTAAAAGTGTTAATTTCAAATTAAAAAGGGTCATTTTACAACTAAAAAAGTTAAATTTTGTGGTCCGCTTGACCAATTAATATATTACAATTAATTAAGGTTTTTAGTTGAGATAAAAAAGTCAATGGCACTAGTGGGATTCGAACCCACGATCTTCGGCTTGATACGCCGCTGCTCTACCACTTGAGCTATCGTGACCTCAATGGCAAAAAGGATGGAAAATTCAAAAGGTACGGTTGAGATGGGAAGTTGGTGTCCGAGTGGATCGAGGTCACGATAGCTCAAGTGGTAGAGCAGCGGCGTATCTAGCCGAAGATCGTCGGTTCGAATCCCGCTCGTGCCATTGACTTTTTTATCTCAACTAAAAACGTTAATTAATGTTAATTTGAAAATAAAAAGGGTTGATTTGACGAGAAAAAGTACATACAACATACATGTTGAATATATAAATGCAATACGTTTTCATTGTTTACGTGTATACGTGTTCAATGTTTCAAAATATGTATTCACAACTGGAGACACTTTTCATTCGAGTAATTAATTAATTAATTGGTAATTGAAAAATTACAGCCGAGTCTAGTATGAATTCATACATCCTTTCTATAGTAATATTATTGGTAATATTAACATTTTAATTTCATCTAGATACACGTCGGCTAATTAGCTCTGTCAATCCAATTTCGAATGGAAGAACTGAATCGATGCAAAAGAGGCTTGATTACACCTGGCACGATAAGTATTTATAATATCCCTGTATACAGAGTTCATAAAAGCCGGTAATACAGAATGGATTATTCATGCAATTGTATATAATCGCAATGAACTTTTTCAACAAAAAATCAAAACTAAAGACAGTATAAAAACAAGACAGCCTGCCAAAATAGGTACGTACAATTCATCTTTGGGTAAGGTGATTTCCATCATACAAGAGGGCTTTACTGCCAGTTATAGTTTGGGGTCCATGCCAGCGGTTCAGGGTGCAAACCCGACACTGCCAAAGGTTTTTTCATTGATGATATTATAGAACAAAAACTGATTGTAAAGTTTGACCCTTCGTCCGTTAACCTTTATTCTAAGATAATATGGGTTCTTCCTCCACATTGCATAACCTACAAAGTTGGTCATTGTTGAATATCCCCACGTGTAGGTATTACCTCAGATGTCAATGACCAATATATAATCCTATCCTTTTATCCGAGTGAGTTTTATCCTTCAGCTGTAGCAATGTGTTTGCCGGTTTTCTTTAACCATGATTTCAATACATCTCTTCTGGCAAGTTCGTCCGCTTGTTCATTACCCAAAATTTTATTTTCCGTCCTGGCTCCCATGACAGATGTTTTCCATGCTTTCCTAGGTTTTGAAGCTCTTCTCTATAAATATGCCATGGGCATAATGGATAATAAATTCCAGGAGTGCCTTTTAAGAGTAATTATACAAATATCCGTTCGAAGAAATATGTTAGTGCTTTTTTTTCAAAAGAACAAATTATCGATGAGGCTAACGGTAGATCTCAATCCTCTATGGCATTTGCATACAAATGGCGCATTTTCAAGAATAAGGGCAGCAATTATGCAATTAAAATTCATAAAACACTAGTCGCTTTAGTAATATCAACGTCCATGCACTTTTAATCGTCTCGGTGTGATTACTTGGCCCGGAATTCCTGCTGTTTCTATGATTAGCATTTGTAAAACCCTTTTAAATGCAGTTAGGAAAAAACAAAAGCAGGGCTTTGCGGGACTTACATTTAAACTACCAATTCGTCGTCTAATAATCAGATTTTATAACGTTTTGCGCCTATTTTGGGCATTTCATGTCAGTTTTAAATTGCTGGGCTCATTAAAAGCAATCGATTTGGTAATTAACCGACTGACCAGAGAAAGACTGGATAATATTTAGACCCCTAGTGCAACTTCATTTTCGTTTTAAATACAGTGTACATTAACGGCTAGTAATTATACTTTAGGTCAATAAATCTCAGCTTAGATTACAACAACGTCACGTCCAATTATCAGGGCGTTCCTGCGAAGCCCGACTCACGAATGTTATCACTCTTTTAACAAAAGGCGTTCTTTGAAAAAATTTCTTTTCGTGGCGGAATGCTCTTGATTAATTCTTAATCCTAAAGTCGATGAAATGCGGGAGAAAGTCAACTGTGCCCGTTGTATCACGACTTCCAGAGTAATTAATTCAATTTATAGATAAAATCATGCAGGTACATTCAAGCCAGGCGGTCCCCCGAATTGTCTCGCCTATTATATATTAGTAAAATGTGAGATATATTACACAAACCTTGTGAACAAGTGATGTAGAAATACAGAATACAGTCAGACCAGGGGACCAATCTTCAGATGATCGAGTACATGGTTAAAAAACCGTCTTGCAATGTTATGACCGATTACTATTATAGCTTTTTTCCATCAAATTAACCATTTTATTGTAAAATTAACCTTTTTAATTTCAAATTAACACTTTTTTATTTTAAACTAACCCTTCAAATTGCGAATTAACATTTTCTTTAAAAAATTAAAAATACTTAGGAGATGGAATGAAATATAAACACGTAAAGTCAAATCCCAGGATATTTGAGAAATGTTTTTAATATAAAATATGTGGAAAACAAAAATATACATTTATTATATAAAGTTGAATGTAGAAATAAAACATTCCCGCATTAAAAGTAATAATGATATTAATTAGGCTCTTATAAGACCATACAAAAATTTATTACAATTAACAGTACAAAATATTTAAAATTAAAATAAACAATTATAATTCTTTTATTTGAGATTTTTTTAATATAACATAATTTGGCTCTTAAAAAACCACAAATTCTCACAATTTTCAAATTAAAAGAAAACTCGTTAATTTTTATATTTTATTTGTTACCAAAAATGATATCAAATAAAATTGTATTAATGTCCCATGATCATCAAACAGCTCAATTTGTTTATGTTTTGAAAAAATTAGAAATTATAAAGGAATTTTATTTTGCATGATTTTAGTTCGTACTATCGCCGATTTTTAAATTTTTTAAGGAAAGGTTAATTTTAAATTAACCATTTTAACTTCAAATTAGATCTTTTTAATATTAAATTATCCCTTTCTTTAAAACATCCAATAAACTTTGGAGTCGGTGTGAAATCTAAGAATGTATAGTAGTAAGATTATTATTCGTGCATTTGAAAAAAATTAACCTTTTTTTTGCTTCAATTTTACCCTTTTTAATTTTAAATTAACCTTTGTTTAAAGTATTCAGATTACTAAATACTAAAACACCTATATATTTGAGAATTCTTTAAAACAAAATAATTTGGTTCTTATCAGACCACATGGAAATTAATAAAAAGTTTAAAATTAAATTACATGTTCTTTATTATGTTATCTTCTTTATAATGTTCTTTTATTTGAGACTTTTTAAACTTAAAATAATTGGACACTTAAAAACCCTAATATTCACATTTCTCAAATTAAAAGACAAATATTTTGTTTTGTATCATTTTTTCTACAAAGACCCCAATTATTTTATACCAAAAAAAAAATATACAGTACTTCAACTTTAAATGATTTTAGTATACCAGCTCTCAAGTATTTTAATGTTTTAAGGAAATGGTTAATTCCATTAACATATGGCATTGAACTATAGTGTTGGGCCAAACCTTGCAATCTTTTTTAGAATCAAGAACTTACGAATCTTTGCATTTATTGGTAAGAGGGGTTTTTTCTTTCTATAAAGAATTCTCACTAACCTTCAAGCCCACACTACCTATGAACGGCAGCTTTCCTCAGAATGTTTATTTGGAGATCGTGAGATGCTGTCTGGTGTGACGTAGGTTTTAGAAAAACATCGTGCCAACGTTTCAATCCTTATTGAGATCATCTTCAGGGCCTGGAATTTATAAACATTGTTTAACTTATACAAATACATGTAGGGTGTGAAAAAAATGAATTTATACAATGCTAGAAATTTTAGGCTCAATCAAAGTATTTGTACTCACTCAAAGTGTTTACACAGAAAACAAATACTTTGAGTGAGTACAAATACATTGATTGAATCTTAAATTTCTAGCATTGTATAAATTCATTTTTTTCACACCCTACATGTATTGGTATAAGTTAAACAATGTTTATAAATCCCATGTCCTGAAGATGATCTAAATAAAGATCGAAACATTGGCAGGATAAAGAGTTTCTAAAAACTACGTCACACCAGACCTCATCTCACCATCTCCAAATTATCATTAACTAACGGTCACTAAATACCAAACATTTCCTCAGAATCTCTTCCAAATAGTCCTCCTCGATGTCAGACAGTGACCAATAGCTGCAACATTATACGCATAAATGATAGATTTTTTCTCCTTTTTGGACTAGTAGGGATTTACCCCTATTGCATTTTAGCTTTCTTTTATTATGTAGTTTCGCAGTTGAAAAATTGAATGTACCCGTTTCACCAGATATTTTTTTCAAGTGGCTTTACTACTACTTTGTTTTTTCTTTTTTTTTCCGGCCGGCTAGCTGCCTGGGCTATTGCCGGCACATCACATTTCTTCCACCTTACGTTTTATTTATTTATATATTTTATTTATTAAATTTTTTTTTGAAGTTAGATTTTCTGTAGGAAGTCTGGCGATCTTTCTGGTTGTGTTCAGGGACGTTATTTCTACATTTTAAGCCCTCCCACACGTGGTGAAAAAGCTCTGAAACTACCTCATCTAACATTCAATCCTAGCCTAGCCTATATGCGGGTTTCAGAGTACTCGATATTCCTCTGAATACCCGCCCTCGTTCACGCTAATAAATACATCCATACATTATGTACAATTAAAATTACAATTAATCTAAAATATTAACCTAGGTGGTGGGTTTATGGGGTACTTGATATTCCACCATAGACCACCCATGCATACGCTACTATCGCACTAATAAATACATTCACTCAAACAGTAACCAATCATTCTGTATTTATATATACTACTACTATTGATAAATTATTTTTGGAATACTAAAATTCACTTGTAGGGGTGGAAAAACGGTTATGAGGAGTATTCTATGGCGCATAATTTATTTAAATGCTCTTCGATCTGTATGTGTTGTTAACATAATTTGAAATAATCCTCATTACGGACATTCCACGTGTAACAATGCGATAATATCCGATAGCCGGATATGCAGAAGATTTCCTCCGATAACATTTACGGTATTAAAACAATTCGAAATCAATTTCAGTAGCTGACTCTTTTTCATTCCTGAAATAGTTGACCCTTTTGTTCAGGGTTGGTTGTGCGTATACCAGTCGAGGATGGTTTCGATAATGAAAATCAGATTATGTCACCGTCCCCAATTATGTATGGGGCGCCGCGCCGCCGCGGATAAATAAATAAATAGCCGTCTGAGAATGAGAGGACAAAGGGTCGGCCGGACTTGAAAGACTAATTATTTGTGTGGTCTGTTGGCCAGAGTTGTCGGAGGCCACCTGGAGAGTCTCGCCATTACGATGCCAAGGATTTATAGCCTCCCATCCACACAACAACATAACTTTATGTTCCACAGCATATAAATACATCACTCCCCTCCGTCCCCCCGACCATTCATCGGCCTCCCATTCATGCTTCTTCGCCAACCTGACTGCCTCGATTACTCCTGCTCCTAGCTCGTCTCCTCCTCCTCCTCCCAAAAAGAATCACTTCTACAAACAACAAATCATCCTACTGCATAGCCAACTAGCGTAAAATTTCCATGATATTATATTTTCATATTTAGCGATATAAATAGTTTTAATTTAAAAGCAAACAATAATCTACAATCTATCACACACGTTCTCTCTCACTCTCTCTCTTTTATCTCTTCTTCTATTTTTTCTACCTCCAACATTTTTGGTCTTACTCAATCAGGCAAACATACTCCACCTTTATATATATAGCTTTTCCACTTAACATTAACCCTTTTTATTTTCAAATTATACCTTTTTAAAATGAAATTAACCCTTTCATTAAAGCATACAAACAACATCGGAGATGATATCAAATATAAGCATGTAAACTAAAATTTCAATTTATTTAAACAATTATAACATAATTATACTCTTAGAAGATCATATTAAAATCATTTACAAGCAAAATTAAAAAATTGTAATTTGCGACTTTTTTGAAAATATAAAATAATTGGGCTCTTTAAAGTCATAAGAAAATCAATTAAAATTAAAATTATATAAAACAAAATATAAACATAAAGGATTTTTGTTTTAATTGGAGCAATGAATATTAGAAAAATCAACTTAATTGATTATAATTTCATATAAACCTTTCTAAATCTTAAAATAATACTTTTAACTTTAAATGAACTCTTCTAAACTTCAAATTAACTTTTTTTAATTTGAAATTAAGGCTTTCTTTAAAGCGTGAAAACAACTTACGAGATGGTGTAAAATATAAGCAAATAGCAAATAAGCTAATAAAAATAAAAATATGAACAATTAAAATAGTTAAACAATTTAAAAGTTAATTTGGTGCAAAAAATGATTAATTTCAAATAAACAAAATGTTAATTTGAAGATAAAAAAAAGATAATTTAAAATAAAAATGGTTAATTTTACGTAGGGGTAAATGTGGAATTAAGAAAAGTTAATTTGGTGCAAAAAATGATTAATTTAAAAAAAATGAATTTGAAGATAAAAAAGATAATATGAAATAAAAAATGGTTAATTTTAAGTAGGGGTAAATGTGGAATTAAGAAAAAGTTAATTTGGTGCAAAAAATGATTAATTTCAAATAAACAAAATGTTAATTTGAAGATAAAAAAAAAGATAATTTGAAATAAAAATGGTTAATTTTACGTTGGGGTAAATGTGGAATTAAGAAAAAAGCTATTATTAAAATATTAAGAAAAAAATTAATTTGGTGCATAAAATGATTCATTTGAAAAAAATAAAAGGTTAATTTGAAAGTTAAAATAGTGAACTGAAATTAAAAAAGCTTATTTGGAAGTTAAAAAGGGTTAATTCAAAATTGGAAAAAAAATTATTAACCGAAAAAGGACAATTCGACAGAAAAAAGCTATAAAAGAAGAATCTCTTAAATCTCCTAACTTTTTTATTGATTTAAGAAAGGCTTAATTTGAAATTTAAAATGGTTAATTAGATTCTTCTGAGAGACCACATATTTCATCTTAAAACTTCTAGTTTTAATTAATTTTCATATGGTCTACCTGCATTTTTTTTTTTTTTTAATTGCAAATTTACAGAAATCCTGGTATCGACGGAGCGGTGTGCCTAACGCTAATATACAGAGATGGATTCGGACAGTGTGAAATTTTTTGGGGTGAAACTTCATCGAAAATGGAGTAGAAAGCCGCCAGAGCGGGTGACCTATCTCTGTTCAATGCGGAGTTTTGATCGTTCTTGTGTTTTTCGAAAAAAAATCGAACTTGTGCCATTAAATCCCGTTTTCACAACTTTTACCTTATTTATTCACCCTTTTGACTCCTTTTTCGGAAAGAGTGATACATTTCCTATTGGAATACGCCATTTTCATTTCCGACACGCTTAATTATCGTTTATAACAGAGGAAATGTAAAATTGATCAGAAATCCGGAATTTTCAGAGGGATTTAAAATTTGGCCTCTCTTTTACAAATAATCTTAGGGACTGTCGAATGAAGCAACAATTTTTTCATTTAATAACCTTTCTAATGATGTATGCATTACTTGATACTTCTTTGGGAGGAGACACCAAACTTCGAAGGTGAAAAAACGTAGTCTCGGTTTAGGGAAGGGGATGGAAGTATTTTCATTATGTTCGCATTCCTTTTCTTTCTTCTTATTCTCATTTTAGAAAAAATACACATAAAACAAAACAACAACTTAGGAAAAAATTTCCGAACAGCTTCCACAGGTACTGAGAGATTTAAGTTCTCCCTAAGTTTTTGTGTAGCAGCAATTATTCTTCTCTTTAACTCTTCTTCCCTGTTGACCTGTACCTTGTAGATTTCTTGTTTGAGAAAACCCCAAACGAAGAAGTTTAAATTTACCTTTGTGGATAGGGCGATGTGGTAGCATTGCAATGCCATCTCAACCCTATGGACTTCCCAACCACCATATGTAATGAACACCTTGCTACATTAAACATATGTAAATATTTCTTCTATTTCACTTTTTTTAATTCGAATCAATGGGCATGTTATAATGATATACTTCGGTTATATATGATTCCTATGTACCTGTGAAAAAAAGGAAATGCCATGCGTAATATATAAATCATCAGAAAATATAGCAAAAAAGAAGATTTTTGTCTACCTTCTATTAGCTTGTTTGGTCTGAGGAACTAAAGTACACATTCATCAGTCGTCATAACCCATGAAGAAATAACAATGTATTTACATTTACAATCCATCATGTTTAGTGGTCTAATTGATCAAATTACTTCTTTCAATTAATTATTTTTTTATATAAGGTCTTGGTTGAGATGAAAAAAAGTTAGCCACGAGTGGGATTCGAACCCACGACCTTCGGCTCAACACGCCGCTGCTCTAACCACTTGAATCCACGATAGCTCAAGTGTTAGAGCAACGGCGTATTGAACCGAAGGTCTTGGGTTCGAATCCCGCTCGTGACACTAACTTTTTCATCTCAACCAAGACCTTACATAAAAAGAATAATTAATTGAAACATTTATAACATTAAATTCGAATATATTATTTCGTTCAGAATGACAATGCTGAGATTAAAAAGCAAAAATGACAACACACCTTATTTTGTTGAAACAGGTACTAAAAAAAATCTGATTTCTTATTATACGAAAGTGACGATCGACGACCTGTTGACAAAGTCCGCATGCTTATGCCACGGCCGGGCGTGTTATTAGTAAATTATAAGCAATAAAAGTCCAAAACGAGGCTCGATTTCCAGGAGGTCCGTCAGAGGTATTTTTACAAAACCGTATTTAAAAACTCAATTTTACGGTTGGATATTAAAAACAGGTTCGTTAAGCGTGGGTAAAGGACACTGCTGGACGCTTGTTATAATATCAACATCAGCCTACGAGAGGAGCCGCAGGAAATCGGATTAATTGAACGCCTCCCAATGTGAGAACAAGGTTATTTAAGAGCCACACTTTTTAACTTATCAACGTTTTAATTATTCATTTACATTTCAGCTTCTACGACACGCGATTTGTAACATGTACTTTTCTGGCCTTCATTAATTTTGGTTAGCTTTACCCATCGTATTTTTTTTTCTTTTGCTTTCGTACGTAAATCCTGTTTTATCAAGTTGTAATAAATAGGTTTTAAAATGTGGTAGGAATCAATTCAGAATTTCATATAGACCAAATATGATGAAATAATTTATTTTGTTAATTTTTATTTTATTTATGCGCAGTCCAAACAGGTCAGGTACCCAAGGTTAGGACAGTCAAACATGAAATATGATGAATTTAATGACATTTAGGGATTATGAACAAATAGAAACGTTAGAAATGTAACAGTAATAACCTAATACAAACAACCTACCTAACATACTTTACCCAAACCAAATTATAATAAAAACAGGGTACGGTAAAAGCATTGAATTCTTGTCGTATTAGAGGGCATGTCGAAAATGACGAAAAAACTCAGCCGCATCTGAAAGACCGAAAAAACGAGACTAGGCAAACCAAAATTCTTCAAAAACGACCAAACTGCGAGAGAAATTAAAGTAAGGTTTTTTTGGTCAAATAATCGTTTTTTGCATCAAATTAAACCTTTTTTCTTCAAATTATTATTTTTTAAATTTTACATTAACAGTTTTTAAATTCAAATTTACACTTTTTCAATTTTTAAAATAACTCTTAAGTAAAAACATCCAAATACCATTGGGGATGAAAGGATATTTTTAATTTTTTTTTAATTGGGCCTTTAAAAACCACAGTTTCTCATATTCAAAGAAGAATGATTTAGTTTTTTATTTTATTTTATATAATTTTTAATTTTTATTTTAATTAATTATCCCATGGTCTTCCAACAGCCCAACTATTTTAGATTTTAAAAAATCCTCAAATAAGCAGGAATTTTACTTTACATGGTTATATTACTTAGCATCTCCCAAGTTTTTAATGTTTTAAAGTAAAGGTTAATTTGGAATTAACCTTTTATATTCAAATTAATTCTTTTTTTCTTAGTTTTTAAATTCAAATTTACCCCTTTTCAATTTTTAAAATAACTCTTTCGTAAAAACATCCAAAAACCCTTGGGGATGAAAGGATATTTTTTAATTTTTTTTTAATTGGGCCTTTAAAAACCACAATTTCTCAAATTAAAAGAAGAATGATTTAGTTTTATAATTTATTTTATATCATTTTTAATTTTTATTGTAATTAATTATCCCATGGCCTTCCGACAGTCAAATTATTTTAGATTTTAAAAAATCCTCAAATAAGCAGGAATTTACAATACTTACCTTCTACCAAGTTTTTAATCTTTTAAAGAAAAGGTTAATTTCAAATTAACCTTTTAAATTCCAATTAGTTTTTTAATTACCTCTTTTTTTGCTTTGTTTAGTTTGTCTTTTTCTATTCTCGAAAATTACTTTAAACCTTCTTCTTTATTTCTTTCAAAGATGTTTGAAGCGCCTTGCACATGGTTACATTTTTGATATTAGACTTGTTTTATAATTAAAAGGAATATCTATCTATTTTTCTATCTCTTTGAAAAGAGCCTTCCTTTCTGCTATATATTTCGGACATTCCATTATCGCGTGTTCCATAGTTTCCGCTTCGCTGCAAAATTGCTGGCTGGAGAGTCCGCAGCGTTTATTTTATTTAAATAGTGGTTGCAGATGGCATGGTTGGATTGGGGTAGATGTGTATTTTTGGCCAAAGCTTTGCTTGTTTGTTCCATTTCAAATTAACTCACTGCCTGCAGATGAGGTTGTAGTTGCTTGTGAAATTTCCTTTTTTGGATTTCTTATATCGCTTGTTCCATGCTTCACCACCCTCCGACCGCTTATAAATTCAGCATACGGAGACATAAACAGCGCGATCGACCCCATAGTTATTGCTTTTTTTCGCCAGTGTCCACTTTTTCATTTTCTTTTATTTCGACACGTGGCCTTACCCATACTAATTTCACCTCTTTGTTTTTTGTATATAATTCATGTATCTTGGATCTTATATCATAGATTAAACAGTTAACATGATAACTGCGGTGTTTCAACTTTGTCAGCGAGCTTAGGGAATCCGATGTAATCAGAAGTTTATTTTCTTTTAAGGATTCCGTATAGGTAAATTTTCATTTCAGATTGAGAACAGTTGTGCCGAGTAAATAATGCTTTCATTTGGCAATTTAATGAGGCATTAGTGTGTATAATTGGGATCGTGGAAAGCGAAACCTGCTCCATCTTTCATTTTAGAGTTTTAGAGGTGTATATATCGTGTGATACCCAAGCCAATGTCTTTCTGGAAAGCATTATTGGCATAAACTGAATAATCTGGTAAGAAATGAACCTCGATCTCATTACATAGAGCTTGAAACTCTGTTGTGTATATAAGCAACGTTTCATATCGTTTAATTTTATTTTCCAAATGCTTATTTTTCAGGGAACTTTCGTTAATTAACGGAGGATTCTTTTTATCCCAATATTTCTTTATCAGTGTATGGGCGCATAAATGACATATTTTCGTATACAGCTTCTGGTTAGATGTCCTTGTTTTTAGGGTAAACTTGTCGCACAAAAATTGTCTCCTAAGTTCTAAAGGAAATTCGCATGTTAAGAGAGCATCAATTGTAGTGGAGTTCAAGTATCCCATGCATTGCCTCAGGGACATATTTTGAATTACTTCCAGAGTTTTTAGGTATGAAGTTTCCGCGTTTCTGTAAACAAATCCTTCGTAATCAAATACACCTTTTATTGTCGCTCTGTAGACCAATAAGGCCAACTTACGGTTTACACCCCATTTATTGTCGGACAGGATTCTCAGCACATTAAAATATTTTTCTGACCTTTTACTAACATATTAAATGTGTTTGTTCCAATTTAATTTTTTATCTGCGAATATTCCTAAATAATTATCCCTTTATTTAAAAGATAAAAAAACACGGTATGGCATGAAATGTAAGCACGTGAATTAAAATTCCCGAATTAAAATAAAAATAAATACAAAATAAATGAGCTCTTGTGAGGTAATATGAAAATTAATTACAATTAAAAATTAGAAGTTATTTGTTGGAGTCGTAAGGAGCGGTCAAAAATGAGATAGTTTGGAAAAAACCTTTTTCATTGTTTTTATCACGTTTCGACCTTTATTCGGGTCATCTTCAGGGTGTAAAGTGTGGTGTCATATTGGTTTTGTGTGAAATTGTTGTTATCAAATTATCTAAAATTAAATGATTCTTCCTTTAAGTTTTTGAAATATAAAATAATTCGGCTATTAAAAACAGCAATTTTTCACATTTCTCAAATTAAAAGAAAAATCCTAGATTTTTAGCCGAAAATTTCATTTTTTTAAAAATCGCAAATATAGAGGAATTTTACTTTACATGGTCATATTCATACCATTTTTATCATGCTTAAAGAAAGGGTTAATTTCAAATTGAAAAAGGGTTAATTTGGAGCGAAAAGAGGTTAATTAGAGGGAAAAAAGTAATATTCCCATAATATAGTATTTAACGTACAACCTACCCGTTGTCGTTGTCGTGGACGAGGGTCAAAACTAATTTAATTTGTTTCATAGCATTGTCAACTGAAAAGCCGGATGAAGTGCCGGGATTCGAACCCAGAAACGCTAGCGTGACAAATAAGAGTCGGACGCCCTAACCGCTCTGCCACGCGGTAATTATAAGACAACACTAGGAAAAAATAATTATCTTATAATTATTTAATTTATGCTATAAAAGTACAACTGGCTTTTACTGTGGAGAATAAAATTCGATATATTTAATTAATTTAATTAATTGAAACGTTAGGGGTATGGAAAAATTCATCCATTGGTATGGATCAACCCAATAGTTTGATAAAAGGCGAGTGTTATTTAAATGAGTGCGGCATTTTCTTTGATATTATTCGCCCTTTTAAATACCAATAGCTGCATCGTGAAAGGAACTCTATTGTTCAAAGCTTATTATATATTACAGAATAGTCAGGACGTCGAGTTTTTTCAAACTACATTTTTTTTCTCACTACTTTTCCATTCTGTAATTAGGTCTATGATGTCGGCCGCTAAGCACGCTTCTATTGAAATCGGCCCTATTTGAGAATTGGAGTACTTTGTTTTAAAAAGGCGTAAAAAAAGGCGTCCCCAGGGTGTGAAACCGGCTCTTTATCAAAGCTCATGCGAACCGTTTCATTCTTGAGATTCAAAAGCTTTCTTCCATTCCACGACGTAGACGGTCGGTTAAATCAAAGCCGGTAATAGCGATTTCCGCGTTATTAAAGCCAAACTTTCCATACACACGTACATCAAAAGCAAGGCAGAATATATACCATGTAATAATCGGCTGTCTATTTTTTCATCGTTAAAAGCTATGCTGCTTAGCTTTCATCGTAAAGTCCTTCTTATAAGAAACTCATATGCAGTTGAAATAAATCGAAACTTATGCTTAAGGGAAAAGTGAAAAAACAAAATTAATATTCTTTTCACTGTGGAAGTGAACATTTGGAAAGTTGATAGTGGAGTCCACTTTGCAAAATCGGGAGCCTTGCTGCAGCAAATCCTAACTGCGAAAAACCAAAGGTATAGAGGCATTTAACCATCGTCATGGACGCCCTCGAGGTCTATAACACTAATATTTTAGAACAGATCCAAGCCCGTTTATTTAAGGCTCTTCTGTACTTTGTTTCAATAAGCCAGATTACATTTTACGCCTGGACTCGACCTAATCCACTTTAAATACTCCATAGCCAAATCAATGTCCATATGGTGGCAAAAAAGCGCCTGCCAAGTTTTCCCCCCTGTTATACTACTACTCCTACTACTACTACTACTACTACTACTACNCTACTGCTACTGTTACTGTTACTGCTACTGCTACTCCTACTGCTACTGCTACTGCTGTTACTACCCTTAAGGTAGTGGAGCACTTCCAGTGTTCCTCTACGCGGATTTCCCTAGGATTAGAGTAGGGATAGAATTAGGATAGGGTTTGATTAGGTTTAGGTTAGGTTGGGGTTAGATTACGTTAGGGTTAGGTAAGGAATGTTTAAGGGTTTGGAGTTGTGTTAAGTATTTTTATTATTTTGTTCTGGCACTGGTGACTATCTCCATTTCTTCCAGTACGACCTAAAAGTAATTTTCTTTTAGGTAAAGTGGAATTTACCCTTTTTCTTTTCTGCGCTTTCCGGGGCCTGTGCATTGATTTCCCTAGGCATTAGTATCGCTTTTCTGCCGTTTCTGGACTAATGGTTTGGATTAAGTTCGGTTAGCATGGGATTAGGTGAGGGTTAGGTTGAGGTTAGATTATAGTTAGGTTAGAATTAGGTTAGGTTAAAGTTAGGTAAGTATTATGTTATGGTTAAGATAGGGGTTACGTAAAGGTTGGGTAAGGTATAGTTAGGGTTTGGATTAATGTTACGTTATGTTATATTTTTTCCTGGCACTGGTATTTCACTAGGTGTTAGTATTGCCTTTTTGAAGAGGCTTTACCATTTCCGGGCTAATGTTATGCAGTCTCACGAGACGTGTTCCGATTTTTCATAGCAGAGCCAGCATGGTGTTGTCCAGATTGTCCCATTTTTTGAGGTAATTGAATGGACAATAGCCAATATAAAGTTCAATATTATTCTTGATTCGAGCTTGCTGGGAGACAGGTGGATTTTTGTTGCGTTGGTTGGGTTGTTGAAAAGCGTCTTTGGTTGTTTTGTACTCAGTGAATTCATCCAGTATATAGTCATTTATATATCCTTCCATTTGTTCAGTTCCGCTATTAGCATGCTTCGAGGCATGTTTTTGCTAATTTGTCATCTTGTTCGCAGCCTTCAACCCCCTCGTATCCTCCATATCACAGATTTTGTCTCCAGGAGATGGAGACATCGCAGATAGCAGTATAGCTTTGAATTTAAAACCTTCAATGTCGAAAATAGAATACCTTGAAAAATTTAAAATGTGGGGTCTAACGTCTAACTCTAGGTCAAATTTTTTGCCCAGAATTTACTATGACAGTTGTAGATGCGGGCTGTTCGCAGAGGCTAATATTATCTCTGACCTAGTAGCAAACATTAAGCAAACCAGAATCTCCCCCATGGCTTAAATATTTGCAAAGAAAAAAATTGGTTTAACACAACAGAGGAATAAGTCATCGTCAAACTTGTCATCGCATATTTCTTGTGTGTTTGTGTTTCGAACTGTTATTGAGCAGAATGTCAAAGTGAGGCGTCGGCATTGTTGGTCGAAAGGATTTCGTTGTCGTTCCGTTCCGGTCAGGGGCGTCCGAAGTGTGTGAATGGAAGTGTGCGAGCTGGGTGAGGATAGAAGGTGGAAGTACGTTACACTTATGGGGCCAGTTTGACCTTTTCCATACAGTTTGGCAAACACAAAGCCGACCTAACCACAGCCCTAGGAGCGGTTTAATGACAATCTTTAGCTTCACTTCCTTTCCCCACATTGTCACTCTAATTATGAACCCAGATTGAGTTTAATTACGTGCTATTGAGGGACTGACGCAAGGAGGTGGAGATGCGCTCCACTGGTCTTGGACAAACGTCCATCCCGGGTAAACATAGGGAAAATTCCTATTAAACACGCTGTTTCCACGTTTGGCCGATATTCGACAATGCCTTATCTCGAGAGATTTGGTTTTAATAATGTTTTTCAACCACAGGCAATGACGTCTCTTCTACTGTTTATGGATTTCAGAAACACACATATTTTGGTTAAATTCATGCTATTTTATGGGAACTAAAAATAATTTAAATTTAAATCGAGAAGCAAGCAATGAAAGAAAAGAAAAAATCATTGATTCGTTCAAATGCTTACTTATGGAATTTTTGGCCGTCCACCTTATCTGCCGTACATTAGGGTAACATTATACCGGCGGACCCGCCACAGAGATTTAAATGGCATAAAATGGGAAGATTTTACTTTAAAATCTAAAATACATTGGGCAAAATTTTGTTTAATATGAATACTTATGGATGACTGGAAGAAGTTCTGTTCGTTCGTACTTATGAATGACTGGATGAAGTTCCGGTCATGTGNTTATGGATGACTGGAAGAACTCCTGAGATATAGAAAATAAAATATAAGGAAAACACATCACAAATTTCTAGAGAAAATTGAAATAAATGAAATGTCATTTGGAATACTCCAAATTGGAATTGGAATGAATGAAAATTAACTTTGACAGACCTTCAAAGAGATCATTGGTAACAGAGATCTTTGGAAGAATGGCAACCCGATTTTCAAGGCCCTAATGTGGTACACTGATGGACTGAAAGAGAATGAAGCGATAAGGGTAAAGAAGGCGAATTACAACAAAAGTAAACCTCTTGGGTCTTGTTATAAGTTTCAAATTGAATTCCATGCAATCCAACTCTGGGTAGTGTGTTAATAAAGAATAATATGACAGGAGCTTTGGAACTACGTGGAAATGCCCAAATTCCCTAAAGATCCTAGGAAAACAAAAGGTTATTTTGAAGTTCCAGGATATGAAGGTATAGAAGGAAAGGAACAGGCTGGTTACTAAAAGAATGGGCAGCCTTCGTACCCATGGGACCACAAATAGGCGCACCGGAGGGTGTGTCAAGTTGAAGCTAGAAAAATGATTAACTGAAAATACCAAACACTGGGTAGCACCACCTAAAAACGATGGACAAAGCAGGGACTTAAAAATACTGAACCTGGCAGAGACATTGAAACATAGAAATGTAAAGCTATTACCCAGTAAAGTGCTTTTTATTATGTATTATCTTAAATACTCCAATAAGATGTCAAAGTTGTCAACACTATGTCCTCTGCTCTAGAGAATAAACAGTATCGGTTGGGTGTGTTCCTAGATTAAGGCTTTTGATGGGGGGGGGTATAAGTGTAATTATTATTAAGTTATTATCACTTTTTAAAATCAAGCGCCATTTTGGAAAGATTTTTTTCCCGGCACAAATTAACATTCCTCGATTTTGCCATGTAGTTACATCTTCAATCATCACAAGCCTACCGATAATTTTTTCAAACTCGATTAGCAGAGAATTCACCAGTGATGTCATCTGTGTCGGTTTGGTCACACGAGGCACGATCCGGAACGGCGGGTCCACCAAATTCCCGCCCGTATCACAACTCCCGGCAAAAAAGAAGAAGAAAATATTGAAATTAACCTTTGGAAAAGATAATTGTGAATTGATGTTCGTGACATCGGTTTTGAAACAGAGACCATTTGATTACAAGCGATGAGAGCACGACTATTTGATTACCGAATTTCAAAAATGATGGGAGCCTCTGATTGATTTCATGATGTTGCGGAGGAGTAATCTCCCGCTAATGGCGCTATCTCAGTTGATGATCTCTCACTCAAGGATATACATAAACCGAACACAGCATAATACTTTTCCGCCTACCTACACCAGGCTACAACACCCGAAACGATTTCTATCTGCGTTTTTCACCCCGAGACAACCTCAAGGCAACTATTTTCCTATTGATGATCGCTTTAATAACAGTTATTATTTTGATAATACAAATATTACATATATAAACGGCAGAAACTTCCAAATATGCAGAAGGTGGATATAAAACACCCTTTCAGAGACAAAGACCGTCAGGATGACCGGCCTAACAATCGAAGGGATAATTTGGAAATAAGGTCAGATTGGAAATGTGAAAGGCGTTTTGGAGAACAACTCAAGGCGACTCGGGATTGAGGATCAACAAAGAAATCATAGATTTCCCTAATGTCCCTGGCGGTTAGATAAGCAAGATAATAGAGTACAAGGGATGTTTTAATAATTGATGAGGACCCCACAAGTTTACTATCTTCTGAGAAGTTGCGTTTAATAAAATAACCTTAAACGTCGTTATCATACCAACTTTATATCAAGCCTTATTACGACACATAGAACCTGAGATGTTTTGTTAATATCCAGTAGAACGAAAGGCAATAGTTTCAATACATACCATGGACCCTTGTTCTCCTTTATTGCACTGGCTTTTGTTAAAAAAAATATGTTCTTGGATGCTGGAGATGGCTTGGCTACGATTCGGGTTAAAATAAAGAATTGCATATCATCCACGTAGGTGCTAAAGTGTAGGAAATTCAGTAGAGTGAATGGTATACAGGATGGGACTAAGATTGCTCCCTTGTGGAACGCCACAGCTCATACAAAAAACTGAAAATTGCCAACATCACCCTTGAGATTTGTTTATTATTTAATGCCTGTGAACTTTGACCTGTGTCACAGATCAAACATCAGAGCTGATAGGGGCCAGACTCATAATTTAATACTTTAGGGGCCAGTTCGACCAACCCAGTTTAAACGGTTTTGAATAAACTCGGTTTATCTTCGTTTTGCGTTTTTCTTTTAGCTTAGCGTTAGCTATTTTCAATAATTTCGGTTTCGTTTATATAAGTGATAATGATGGTGCTGGGATGTTTAAAAACGTCACTAGAGTACATGGTATGCAGTTGGGACTTGGGGGAGATTTGTTTATTATTTAATGCTTATTATAGTCCTAACGATTGAGATCAATTAGTTTTAAGACCCATTCCATTACTGAATAAAAACTAATTATTATCTAGTAATTAATTAAATCTATTGTATGAAGTTTCTGCCATACAGGAGGGCTTAATGTGCAATTAGGCGTGATGAAAAGTCAAACAATTTTACAATACATTTTAAAATATTACTTACAATAATAAAAGCAAGATTTGAACCCGGAACTGTAGAAATACGAGACTAGTTGAGGTGACAGGGGTAATCTTTATAGAAGGGTAGGTTTTGACATAAAAACTGGAGTTTGGTAATAAATGCAAGCTTTCAGTACATATGTGTTTACAAATAGGTAGCAACCATGGGAACAATTTACGACGTATTACCCACTTATACGTGCGGATTTTACCGAGTATGTTTAGTGTAACTAGACGTAAGTGGATGTCTTAACGTCCATTTTGGGTATAATGTATTCACCTTACTACCAGTTCCGGTTAATAACGATAATTAGGTATTTATTTTTATAATTATTAGCTGATGTTAATTTTGATGGAACGTGAGTCCTCTGCAGGTGTGCTCCAATAGATTCTTGTAAATAACCAAATTAGGCTGATAAAAAAAACGATAAAATATGCCTTTTTATCTGGACGTAAGATGGCAAATGTCAAAAATATGCAACTTTATCAATATTAGTGCAAAAAGATTGTAGTTTGTCGTAGAAAAAAAGTAATTTGGTATATTTGGACATGTTTTTCTTCTTGCAAAATCCAATTAATCTCTAAGATTGAGAGATAAGTCGATGTTACGTAATAATCCTTGTTTCCTTACCAATTGTGGAATCAGGCATCGTCGTTATGAACAGTATTCTTTCGCCATATCTCCCGGGTTTACAAAGGCACAGCGTATCTGAAGATCAAGGCAGACGTTACGAACTGCCAAAACAAGTTAGTCGACCCCGTTGATACCATTGTGCGATATACTTCTATCTTCCTCATCATGTTCACACTTGGCCAACCGGCAAATCTCTCTTTCTCTCTTTCTCAAAGAGATATTGTCCGCGGCAATTACAACTATGAGGAAACTACGAGATTCTACCTTTTGAGTTAGACGGACGGAAGGCATCAGATAGCGGGTAAATTTGTGCACGCCTTGTTACCGCACAAACGGTCACTTCCGCGTTGTAAAACCGCCATTCTTGAAAATATAATTTAAAAATAGAGGTAATCGCTTTTTAATCAATAAATGGAAGAAGTTCAAAAAATAAAAACAAAATATACTTCAAAAATACTAATTTATACAAACAAATTAGTTTAAAATGAATATGATTTAGTCTATGGAAACAAAAAAATGATAAATGATAGTAAAATATCTCATTTTTTATCAAACATCCCTCTGCATCGAAGGAACATACAACAGAGGATACCTGTACTTTAGAAGTACGTTATTAGCTACAACTGAGTGAATCAAACCATACCCGAGGAATACCGAGTACTTTGAGGTGATTAGGCCGTGTCTAGATAGTAAAAATAATTTATTAGCGAGAATAGAGTGAGGTCAACACCACCAGGAGAAAAATAGAAGTACAGTGACTCACCGATTCGTTCACATCGATAAACAATTTTCTATTATCTCTAATTTGCAAATCCCATATTTTTTAATCCCAGACAACAGCAACAGGATTAAGTTCGTTGAACTTTTAGTAAATAAATATTCACCCTAATATTCTTGATTTATGTTTACATCTTTGCATTGAGCCCGTTTATTAAGAACCTTCGTGTGAACAGTTTTGTGACTAGGGTTATTTCATTGCAAATTTCGGAAAAACCATCTGATTATTCGTCTCAAATTTGTTATCAGGTGTCATCAATTTAGTTATTTTTCTTACATATTGAAAATATTTTCTTTGTTCTATTCCGTTTAATTACAGTAGGAAGCTATTTTCAACGTTTTTGAAAGATCAAATAATAAAATCTTTTCTATAAGAAGGATTTCCTTATCGTGAAATTTCAAAAAATTATCAATGCTCTATTGGGGCAATAACAAAACTTAAAAGTAATTATTCATAAATCGTGAGATGCGGTCTGGTGTGATGTAGGTTTCAGAAAAACATTTTCTTTATCGTGCCAACGTTTCAATCTTTATTGAGATCATCTTCAGGGCCTGGGATTTACAAACATTGTTTACATTTAACAAATACATTTAGGATGTGGAAAAGTGAATTTATACAATGGAAAATATATTTTTTATATTCAATCAAAGTATTTCTACTCACTCAAAGTGTTTTTCTTCTGTGTAATTGTGCCATTCTTGCGTGTCGTGTCAAGAGTGCGAGTGAGATTTTGTTGTTTTATGTTTATGTACGTTGGATTTTGAAGGGGTGGGGAAGGAAGTCAGTGTAGAAAAGACATTTTTGTATAAGGCGTCGGCTTCTTTGAGGTGAAAGGAGCCGACGAAGGGAAAAAATGTGTTGGTAATAGTTCGGCCAGATTATCCTTTCAGGATTATATAGAAAGGGATAAATAGGAAAAGGAAAGCTAAATTGTTGGACAATTAGACTATGAAAAATATTTGTTGTGTGGAATGTAATGTGATGATATATGTATGTTATCTGTATTGAATTTGATTAATGATATTGGCGTAGCTGCGACTGAGTTTACATGTATCTGTTCTGTAATTGATGCTGTGTTTATCTCGGTTGATATAAACCATTTCTAAGAAATTACGTTTATATTTGTTTTGTTCTGTATGTAATATTTTTGGATGTTTGAAGTGGAAATTGTGTTGGTGTTCAAAATGGTGGGTAGCGAGTGCTGTAGGATTTTGCTTGGGTTTTTTGCAATCATAGATATGTTTTGCTTTACTCTCTTGTCCAGATATTGGGATGTAAGACCGATGTAAGTGCCGAACAATTTAAACAGTTGATCTTGTTGATTACGTCAGATTTATTTGTTATTGGTGTGGGATCTTTAATTTTGGAAAAAAGAGTTTGAATTGTTTTATAATTTTTGAAAGCTATTTTGAAGTTATCGGACAAGAGAAATGTGTTTAATTTGTATGATAGGCTTTGGCATGTTGGCGTTGGCGTTGGCACGATAAAGAAAATGTTTTTCTGAAACCTACATCACACCAGACCGCATCTCACGATTTCTAAATAAATATTATAAAAACAATGAACGCCACAGTATAACGAAACGATGTTTATGGATTTTTATGGTAATAAATTGTTATAATTAGTGTAATGATTTAACAATTTCTGGCCCAATGGTGCTACAGAGCAACACAAAAGATTTGGTCTGCCTATCTCCCTGGGTTGGTCAAAATTTCGACATCATCAGGGATGCGTCTAAAGACGTCAAAATGCCGAAACACGTCAAACAGAAGAAACCAGCGAGTTTTTCTATTCACACTAATAAATTACATTCACATCCCAATTTTCATTCACACTGTCCCATATTTTAGCGAGTGCTGTAGGATTTTGCTTGGGTTTTTGCAATCATAGATAAGTTGCTTTACTCTCTTATCCCGATATTGGGATGTAAGTTGCCGGACAGTTTAAACAGTTGATCTTGTAGATTACGTCAGATTTATTTGTTATTGGTGTGGGATCTTTAATTTTGGATAAAAGTGTTTGGATTGTTTTATAATTTTTGAAAGTTATTTTGAAGTTATCGGACGAGAGAAATGTGTTTAATTTGTGTGATTGGCGTTGAATAAATGGTATGGAAATGTATGCTTGTTTGTTTGTATTTGATATATTTAATGTAGTATTATTAGTAATAGTCGAATGTGTTAGTGTTGTGTTGTAGTTATTGATTATTCTGTTAATTATGTGTTTAGGGTAGAGATTGTTATGGAGGATCTGTTTGTATATCTTTATGTTTTTTTGGTGGTAGGATTCATGTCTTAAGGTAATCATTCTGTGAAGTAACCCTTCGGCCGGTTTATTATTGTATGAAGGGGATGGTGAGATGTAAGGTTGAGGTAGCGATCTGTTTCTTGGTTTTTGATAATAATATGAAAGAATGATTGTAAAGTGGTTTGACTCTCATCCGGGGCACCCAACGGGTTAATGGACGTGAGCTCTTTTGTCTGACATCTACTATATTTACTTTCCTTACTTTACATTCCTTAATTTACAAGAACATCGAACATTATCATTCATTCATTATCATCATCCAATTATCACATGGAGGTTACTAATTATATTATTGAAGGCCAAGACCAACTATGAGGATGCTATGTTCATACCACTTTTGTCTTTTGTCCTCCTACCAATCAGAAACATCATACAAGTGGCGGAAGTCATAGTTGGAGACTTAAGTATAAATAACGGTGGATGCTCGAGCTTTACCAAGGGTAATTTAAGAGAGTGGCAGGTGCCGAGTTCCCGGGTGGCTCCACCTGCTTACCGATAATGCTTGTACTAATCACGTTTTTATTTTCTGTCGGGCCATTATGGAAACCACCGGGGAAGTGCTCGCCGACTGTGATCCTATGAAACAGCTTGTTGCAGGCTTTAATCATCCATTTTTCTTTATATCGTGGAGTACATGAAATAAAAATGTAAAAACCCGATGAGTGCTTAAAAGGCAAATTCTATAAAAGCTTGTGAAATTCGAAGATATGCGAAGTGCCGAAGTAGATGGCCGAGGGAGGAAGTTGAAGTAAGACTTTCCCTCATCATCGTGGCAAATTCTATATATAGATTTTTTTTTAAATTAGAGTGTTTACAGTATATTAACATAATTTTGTTTACATAATTAAACATAATTTTTACCATCAGTAGATTTCGTTTCTCCACCAACTCCTAAGTTCATAAATACTATATTACTCATTTATGTCGTTTGCAACAAAACTTTTCTGTTTTGGTGCGAAAAATTATTACTGTTTTTAGTGTTTTTTTTTTAATTTTATATTTAGTACAACCTGTACCTTATTTACATTCTGTAATGAGCTGGATTTACAATATTTACAAATGACGTTGGCCATGTATCATGAGAGAAATTATAAACCATTGTTGGTCTTCCAACCATACGCGAAGATTAATCCTCTTAAGTCGTCTTGTGGAATTATAGGGGTAGTTTCTTTTGGACAAGATTTGAGCAACTCGATTGAGAGCAGAGTTTATTGTGGAAAGTGGAAAATATTTTGGGAATTTTGAGGTCATTATGAAGCGTGATGTTGTAGACGTAGTAAGTAGCGTTCACCATGGTTGTGAAGGCTTTGGATTGGAAGGGCTTTATTATTTGGATTTTGGAAGGTTTAGCGGTGCCCCTCAGTTCTAGTCCGTATGTGCAAATTGGTTTTAGTATTATTATTTAAGATTGTCATTTTTTTTTAAACATAGATTAGTGCGAAACGTTTGTTTACTTCCAGTCGTTTTAGTCGAGTGTGTTTCAGGGTAGACTTGGTCTAGATGAACCTAAGGTAGCGGACGGAGTGTGTTTTTGGGAGGCAGTGTTATTGAAGAATATTGTATGAGGGGTTTTGCTTCGAAGAGTGATGCTTGGATTAACGGGTGGTTTTCATTAATACATCATAAGCACTGATGTTCATTAATACAATGACACTGATGTCATTGTTCCGTTCGGCTATTTGCAGGAAATGTGCCGGGAGCTCTTCCAAAGTAATTGTGAGAACGGGATTAGAGGGATTACTCCATCTCCCTGAGGAGGATAGTCGGAGTAGTCCCATGCTTGGTGGACTCTGAAGAATCTGTTAGATAGGAACGAACGATTAATAAGAGGGTATTTGGTAGGATGCGCTTTTGTTTGTAAAGTGCTTTCATGCCATACGAGGTCAAACGCTTTATGAGGATATTGTCGAACGCGAAGCACTTGTTGGGTAGTATTGAGGTCGGAACCCAAATTGGTGGTCTGGGGGAAGGTTGGAGGAGTTGAGTGTCGGTAGCTTTGAGGAGTTTTCTCGAATACATTTGCCCAGAGGTGGAGTAGACTGACTTCAAGATATGAAGAAGCATTATGGACGGTTTTAACGGGTTTTGGAAACTGGACGATGTTCGAGTAGTCCCACGAACGATTTCGGCCGTGATAAGGTCAAAGCCAGAGAGTCTATTTTTGGAGAAATCATCCAAGGCAGGGGTGACGAGGTATGGATTTCTGTTTCGTTAGAAGCATTATTGGGATCAGGATGTAATAATTAAGTTATGAATCTTAAAGAGTATAGAGATCCCAGCATGGCTGCAAAACCGTAGCCACTTCATATGATATTGTTGCATTCTATTACATAAACGACTCCATTTTATTCATTAATTCATTAACCGCGACAGATGGTATTTTGAAGGCGTTATGACCAGTGAATATGGTGGGCGAGATAGAAGAGCAACCGTCAGCAACTTGGTAAAAGTAATATGTCGGTGAACGTTTCTTTCAGAGGAATGGACAGACAATGCTCTCTAAAACATTTTTTTTTCAAAATTACGGTTGTTTAACGTGCACAGCATAGCATTGAAGTATCAACAACAAAAAATGCTTGGCTATCTCTCGAGTGATTCGAATAATTAGCTCTTCCCTGTCCTATCATCTGGCTTTTTCTGGCATTATCGTGTAGATAATTCACCACAAAGCAAATATGTAACTAAAAAATGTAAAATTAATCTTATCCTTTAATGTGTCCACCCTGTAATAAATTGATCTTATCTCAGGGTTCGCTATTTTATGGAGTTTTTCCCGTTCAAAGATGGAAAAATTAAAATTAGGTAACTTACATTTGTTACAGCATGTATTTATTGTGACATTTATTTAAGATTTATTTTAAGGTACTTCAATATTATCTTTTACGTCTTTGGCTACAGATACTTCATAAAATAGTAAAACTTGAAATAACTGAAATTTCAAAACCAGCAACACAATAAATTACCGATTATTATATATACTGAAATAATTAATATCTGCTTTCGATACACTAATTTTATAACGCAAATACGATTTTTGTAGATTTTCGTAAATCGCTCGACTCTGTGTCTCGTGAAAAAATTTGCAAAAAAATTTGGACTGAATATTAATGGAAGGGAAACTAACTATTAACTTTTTTTTAAATACAACCCCAGGTTAATTGCTGCAAATTCTTAAAATTGAAATTTTGTTATTATTTTATTTATTTCAATTTGAAAACACCATCAGGCTAAACGTGAATTTAGAAAAAAAGGATCAGTTTCATTGTGAAGCCGAAAATGAAAATAATATCATACAAGTTGCAGTTTGGAATAATAGGAAATACTATAATGGTAAAAGGACATCTATAAAGTACCAAAAAATTATGACTTGATTCATGAAAAGAGGAATGCTAGGGGACGATGGCAACAATCGAAAGACTGCTGATGAAACAATTTTTAATTAAAAAAAAGTAAATGTTAAAAATACAATTGAAATAACAGAAAAGAAGAAATTATACGGGAAACTTAACAGCAGACTATTCGTTATGGATAGAAGACAAACATGAAAGAAACCTTCTCATCCAAATTCCACCACTTAGTAAAATGAATGGGCAACAATAATCAATTCATTTGGGCAAATGAATGGCAAATAAAGACAAAGCTAGAACATTTGCACTTCATTGGGCAGATACATGTAAACCAAATGTCATATTCTCAAAGCGTCTCGTAGATAATCCCTACGAAAAAAGAATATGTTATTAAAACTTTTACAACGAAGAAGACAGCCAAAGAAAAAAAAACAATCTAAATACTAGAAAAGCCCCAGGATTCCACCTAGTAACAGGAGAAATATAGACAAAAAGGAATTTTAATATTTACGAATTTAATTAAGGCAGTAATAAGACATGTCCCTAAGCCTGGAAAGTTGCTAAGATCACCATTAGTAAAACCAGGTATCGGGGGCGTCGGTGGCCGCAACTGTTTAGGCGTTGACACGACGCTCATCACTGCGAGGTAAAGGTCTCGGGTTCGAATCGAGCGGCCCTGCATTCGAACCCGACATACTTACAAATGGGCTTTATTTCAAAAACACCGGCACCCTGAGGGTTTATATAACCTTTGCTGTTGCGAACCCTCGTAAAACAAATATAAAAAAAACAGGTAGTACACACGAAGTATCATCCTACCGCCCCATCTCATTGCTTCCAGTTGGCTCAAAATTATTTGAAAAAGTTTGCTAAAAGACTGAAACCTTTCATTGGAAAAAAAAAAACATTATACCAGGCCACCATTCTGGAGCCAAGCATTCAACGATAAGTTACTTTTTTATAGTTCAAATTGTCCTTACCCCTGATTTTTCAATATACAATTATAATAAATAACGAACCTGTAAAGTTATTAACCTAATTTTGTTCTTCTCTGGACGAGAGTCTTTCATTGGCTTGAAATGTCATGTAATTTAGAGGAAAGTTTATTGTGATGTGAATTTTAACAAAACGAATTAAGAGAATCTCTGAAGGCAGTGATCGTGTTTCACACAAAGGAGGACGTTAATGCATCCCTTGACTCCAGTTGTGCGGTGTTTATTCTTTTTTTCATCCAGCAAGGTTTTCGTTTCTTTGCGTGATCTTAAGCGGAAAAGAATAGAAAGAGATTTCGTGTAAAAACGAAAGTTGTGAACATTTGTTTGACCGTGTGTGAAAGTGAGTGATTCCAGGAAGATTTGCTTTATTACAGCCTCTCGCCAGGTGCGGGGTAAGGCTAATCTACCCAATTACGGAAATAAACCAATGTGGTTACATTAGAAAGGGCATCGAGTGGTTTGGATTTCCGCCTCCGACCATTAAGGAGTGAACAAAGATTGAAGAAGGTATTGTGCCCACAGACAAAACCTAATATACGGTCTTGTTCAAACCGTGTGGGAAAACATTTCAAGAAATGGATTCCATTGTTTTAGCAGGGTTTCGTGGAGAAGCCACATGCTGTCAACACATGACATCTCATCAAACGCCATTATTTTCCAATTACGCTTTGTTATTATTATATATAATATTATCTTCTGCTTCGATAGCTTTAATCTTAGGGTATTTTCATTGTAAAACCCTGCGTAGGGTGGTTGTAATTGTAGCTTTTACTGTAAGGCGTAAAGAGACAAATAAATGACCAGGCCTACATTTATCGATAAAATTTATTAATGACAAAGACAGGGAGAGAGAGGGAGAATGACAGAGAGAAAGAGTGAAAGAGAGTGAGAGAGAGGGGGGACAAAGAAAGGTGATATAGAGCGAGCGCGTGAGTGCGAAAGAGTGAGCGATAGTGAAAGTTAAAGATAGATGTGTATGTGGTAGATAAGATAGATAAGGCTGAAAGATAGATGATAAACAAAAGATAGATAGATAAAGAGGAGGAATGTGTGGATAATGTGGACGATAGATAGAGAGAAAAAAGTATGTATGTGTGTGTGTGTGTGTGTGTGTGTGTGTGTGTGTGTGTGTGTGTGTGTGTGTGTGTGTAAAAGAAGAGAAAGCTAGAGAGAGAGAGAGAGAGAGAGAGAGAGAAAGAAAGAGAGAGGGAGAGAGAGCGGGTAAGACATAAATAAATAAGACGGTAGATAATAGATAGAAAGATAGATAGATAAATAGGTAATAAATAGATAGATAGATTTTTTAATTGATGATTAAAATTAAAAAGTGCTATTTTGAGAGGAAAAGGAGTTAATTTGACAGAAAAGTACATAATTAAAATTTAACAATAGTTAATGTGACAGTAAAAAGGGTTGATTCGAAATTAAAAAAGAGTTAATTTTAAATTAAAAAGGTTAATTTTAAAATAAAAAGGTTAATTTGAAATTTAAAAACAAAATATTTTAAAAATAAAATGGATTAATTTGATAAGATAAAAGGTTAATTTAACAAGAATAAGGGTTAATTTGAAATTAAAATGAGTTATTTTGTAATTAAGAAAGAATTAATATGAAATTAAAAATGGTCAATTAGAAATTAAAAAGGATATTTTGAAATTAAAAAGTATTAATTTAACCGGCAAAATGGTTGGTTTGAAATAAAAAGGCCAATTTGAAAATAAAAAGGGTTAACTTGAAATCTAAAAAGAGTTAATTTCAAATTAAAATTGGTTAATTTTAAATGAGAAAAGTATAACAATTAAAAAGGATTAATTTCTCAGGAAAAAGGGTTAATTGTTGTGAAAAAAACCGTGAAGATGGAGAAATGAGAATGTGTGTCTAAATGAAGTTGGAGAAAGAGTGTGAGAGAAAGTATGTACCATCTATGAGGCTTGTCTAGTTCAGGGAGCCCAATATCAGTATAATCTAGTGACAAATAGCTATCGCACCGACTGGGATTACAGTTTCAGGAGAGTGAAGGCCGTTATTCCATAAACTGGAGGTCACGTAAGCTAGTCGATGGATAAAGGCTTCGTATTGTAAGCTGTGTGCTATAACTAAGTCCAGGCCTTACAGGATAATTGATAAGGTCGATGTTGCTGAATCGTGCGATGTAAGCTTGAATTCGTGTGCTGCAAATCCAACTAAACAATATAGTGCCTAACATTGTGTAGACGTTTGTGCAGACCTATGTGGCGGATGTCATCAAAAATTTTCTATAAGAACTTGCAATAATTTTGAGAACATTCTATACTATGTTCACTATTGTGCGCCACACAGCTCGAAAAAAGTCCTGTTTATGTTGAATTAACTTTATTCTTGATGTAAGAAGTCGAGCACTTTATCATATTCAGAAATAATATGTTAACCGCAAGGTCTTATAAGTTTCTCCCAAAGAAAAAAATGTTTCCATGCACTTCCTTTGCGCCATCAAATAAACACTGAAGATTGGAAGGCCAAGGTTGTTGTAGGTAAGACCACAACGGTTGTTCTCTTTCTCTACACCGTCTTTTTTTTGTGTGGAATTTCAGAGGCTATTAGGAATTTCAAAATATCTTCTGTCCTGCAATCTTCCTTCAAGGCTTTCTCGGAACTTATTTCATCTGACACATGTTGAGCTTATAGAAGGATTGGTGCAAAAAGTGGAGAACAAGATTGAATGCAAAAAATGTACTTAGTGTAGGGTTACATGAAAAAACAGCCTTGCTCTATACTGTACAACAACAGCAAAGAGATACTTCTATTCAAGTAAAACACTTAGGACTGTACATAGACCGCACATTGATATTGAATCCCCACCCAAGACTTGAGAGGGTTATTTTACTGTTACAGACTGTAGGACAAGATAGTGTCCTTTTCCTTTATTTAGAGGGTCCACTAAAATGGCCTTACTGCCTTGTAAATGGAGCTGTATCATAAACAAACCTTTAAAGCTGTACAGTCAATTCAGATTACCAACGTTTCCGGTCCGTCGGAAAATTTAAACATCCAAAAACTGTATGCTTCTTTAAATATGCCCAAAACTGAATTAGAAGATTTGAGAAAGGAATGTCGAAAATATTTTGAGATGTTTCCACTGCGAGAAAGATGGCAGTATTGCTTTCTGATCGATACTCCGATACTTACCTGGTGGTTTCACATATGTCCGTTTTTATTATTTAGAAATTCATAGTAGTTTAATCGGTTTCCTATTTCGAATGTTTACACATAGTAAGCAGTTATTACTCTATTTATTATTTGTATTGATGTCCGTTCGAATTTATTACACAATATGAACATGGACGGGGCGTCGGTGGCCGCAACGGTTTAGGTCCCGGGTTCGAATCCAGCGGCCCTGTATTCGAACCCGACATACTTACAAATGGGCTTTTTTTTTAAAACACCGGCATCCTGAGGGTTTATATTGTATAACCTCTGCTGTTGCGAACCCTCATAAAAAAATATATGAGCATGGAGACACACGATTTTCCTACAAAATCCATGTATGAGTTTATAGTAGGCCGTTAAGCAGCTAAGACAACAAGAACATCATGGAGTTTGGGGAATGCGACGAAGGACGGACCATTCCGATGCCGAGATAACCTCCAACTAATGAATTGATGAAGAAGTCCTCATAGTTACTGTAGAAGAAACTGTTATAGGACGCTCAGAACAACAAAACTTAAAAGAACAAACCTGACTTGTTAAAAAGTCATGAGACATTCTTTTCCTTGCTTGCTTGGCAAAAAAACGAGACTTTTAACAAAATACTTGCCATGAAAAATAGGTTGTATATAGGCGTCGGTCAGTAGTTAAATGCCGAGGAAAGGATATACCTACGGTCTATTGCTGGAGGTATTCATTATTCCATTTTGCCTGGCGTAAGTCCATCTAATGCATTGAAATTGGAACAGATACAAAAGGGACAAGCTAGGTCCAAGGATAGAGCATTGAGGAACACCAGCAGCTATGCCTCTCGGTTGGGCAAACAATCAGCAAACTGGCGTCTTGGGATAATCAATGATGGAGGAAACATTTCCCTTTCCCTACTTACCTCTTTCCTTTCCTTTAACCCTGCGTGCTTTGGCACAGTCCTAGAACCTGCACATATCAGGCAATGGGTTAAAACAGTAGGGGATTCTAAGGAATCCCGTGAGAGCGAACTGTCTCGCCTTAATAATAAAACTGAGGATGTGACTTTAACTATCTCCCAAATTGATGTTGGACTCATGGTGGATCCTCAACCTGATTCAACTCAGCAGTTCCTCAGCAAAGTAACATATGTACAAAATGGTCCCAAAGTTCTCAAACCGAATCAAAAATTTTGCTTTTCTAGAAGTCTCCTGATTCTTTGGAACATGAAGGATACATTATACCAAATTATATCCTAGAAATTAACTACGAATAGAAAACTTAATTGCAAAAGCCTCATTGGAAAAATAACTAACAAATGTGAACAAATTATATAACACTCCTTGTCCAATGTCTATACATTTCGCCTTCATCGAGGCACAAAGTGTTCTTGTACGCCTAAGTATAATGCCATAGTGGAGGTATAAAAAACGTTTCGGATTTCTTTCGTTTAACCTGATCCGTAATCTCCACCCAAATTGGAAAACTGCTTGTAAGATCTCTACATTCTTACTAGTTATCAAAGCTATAGTGACTTTTTTTTTCTACCTCCACCATCACATTCTCGTTGAAGGCGAAATATGTACGCTGAACATCTGCTGGTACACGGATCTAGAACGCAGGAAGGTGCGGGAACCGGAGTGTTCGGTCTAATAAACTAAATTACACGAGTATCTTCCAGGAACAAGTCAATGCAATTGAGAGATGTTCCAAAAAATATAACTGTCATGTCATATAGCCAAGTAGCCATGAAAGTACTAAGCTCAAATATCATTACTTGAAAGACGGTCAATAACCAACTAAACTACATAGACTGATTAGGTATGCAATATACGTCACCCTCTGCTGGATCCCAGCGCATGTGAGCGTAGAGGGCAACGAGATAGAAGACGCCTTTGCAAGAAAAGGTGCTTTACCGCTGATAAGTCAGTTCTGTGGCAACGGGGTTCACACTATCAATGATCTTAGAAAAAAAAGACAAAATGAAAATGATCAAAGCAAAATCACTCATTGGACAAGAACCTTCTAGCAAATTTTGGAAAGAAAGAAACAACAGAATACTTCAAAAGAAGCAGGAGAAACTTCGAATCCTAACAGGATTTTTAACAGGACACTACAGATGAGATAGCAAGAGGATGGCTATAACACAACATGGCACTTACAGATTCTGCAAAGAAGCAGAAGAGTCACCAACACCAGCTAACAAATTGTGGCGCCTCATCCATAGGAGGAAGTGTTTTAGAATTAGAAAGAAGAAATTAAAGAAAGAAAAGTAGAAGAAATTCAACTACTGAAACCGGGCCTACTAAACAAGTTCCTATACGAACTAGGTCTCACCGGAGTGCTATAAGTACAGAACGTTGTGTTAAAAAGCTGTTAAAAGGGCGCAGTATATTGCACACCCCGAATGATACATATCCATCCACATCTGCGCTTAAGCTTGGAAAACGTATAGATTCTTTCATTTGACAACATCCCTCGTCTAAAGAGAACCTCGAATACTTACTGTAGTTCGGATTATCAGGCCAAAAGGAAGGCAGACCGAAATGGTCGGAAAAGACCAAACTCGATCGGTTACAACGGAACGATTCGTTCGCCGGAAGCGGCTTCAACATTGTCACCTTCTGGTGAATAGTGACAGAAGGAAGTGTCAGGTAATTGACGAAATGTAAGAAATTATAAATGGGAACAATTTAATTTAATTGAGAGAGCGTTGGGCCTGAAAGTGTCGCCGAATAGGATGCGGTCGCTCGGTAAGCCGCAAGAAGCGTTGTTGTCCATCTGCCGGGGGGCAGAAATCTCATTCTCGTCGTAGTTACGCCGAGCGTGCTGCCTTCGCTTTTTTTAATACACCTGTTCCGAGCCACGAAACCGCAACACAACCCCCCTTCCTCATATCACAAAACCATCAACATTAAAACATATTGTTAGTATAACTGAAGAGTATCATCTGTACGTTAAAACGTTATTTTCTTCGATTCTGTCCCTCTCTCGGCGGTCGTTGAACTACTCCATTATCTTGAAGGGAAAATAGCTGAGAAACGGGTGTTAAAATGGTGGCGATTGAAATCTGTGCTCCTTGAATGAAAATGACTGGCCTTCTCATGAATATTTAGTACCGATTACTATATTTAATGTTCTGGAATGAAACTTTATTGGAAGTGAATGGATTTAGAAAGCGGTTCGGGTCACGCAGTTGATCCCCGGCAATTATTACCTATTGCCATCTTCAACTTATCCTTGCTCAAGATTTACGACTAGCCCTTCGTTTCGGCGAAACTTCGCTTAGAACACGCATTTCATCGGATTCAAGATGCGTCCAAATAAAATACCAGTACATAGAAGCACTCTTCATATCAGTGTACTGCCTATGTATGTGAGTGACGTGTATGTTTTAATGGGAACGGACTCGTAGTGGCTTAGTGGCAATGCTCCTGGCGGGAACTTAGAGAAGAGGCTTCTATCCATGACCTCCGCCCAAGCACTTGCATATGACCATCGTTGCAACCCCGGCATCACGGGAGACGAAGGTTCGGACCATCGAAGCGTATAGCGTTGAGGACGTTTCAAACTACGGTGACGGAGTCCTTCGAATGCGTGAGAAGTGGCGGATGGGAACGGATAGTGGTCGGTGGTGCCTGCATGGGCTTCCTTTACCGAAGGCAGTTTCCTCTAGGTGTTGGTTAGCAATTCTGCTTTAAACAAAACCGCGGCCGGAGCGGATCCGGAAGCTCTTATGCAGGAGGAGCCCCAATACTTTGGGAGATATGGGATCGCCTTCTCTGTCTAGGGAGTACGTGGGAGATCAGAGTGATGCATTTCAGCCACCTTGGGTAGCCCTTTAAGCGCGGCATACGGTCTGATGCTCAATGCAGACCCGACCACTCGGAATGAGCAAGCGAGGAGTTAAGTTCGTCTTGGCCCCTCGGAGCTGGGACAGCTTCTACACCTACGCTTGCGGCTGTAACACACATTCAGTCGTGAGCGGAGGTGCCTCATTTCTCATCTTGAGAATCGAAACGTCCGGTAAGGCCATGAGCCAGGTACGGACGCTAAAGATCCTCATTGTCCTTTTAAGGACGACCGAGTATTTGGTACGCGTGAACTGCCGACGAAACCACGATATAAAACACGACCTGCAACGCATAGAACAAACAATTACAAATTAATAAATGGAAAATAAAATAAATTTTCATTGGGGAAACGTCAATGCACACAATAGAGCGTGGGGCGAAGCAAATCAAGATTCAAGAGACCTAAGTGTCATTGATTTTGCAGCCAGAACAGGATCATTCAACAGACAAAAGCTCACCTACATTTCCTTTTTCGTAAAGGAAAGGTCTACATAAGAAGGAATTCAGGATATCAAGATTTCCCCCATTTTTGGAAATTAATAAGTACAGTCAAATGGGGTTGATCCTGGTATCCCTTACGCTTGGCGGGAAGGAGGATGGGGAAACAAAAAAATAGCAACTCAAAAATTCTATTATTTTTGACATTTTTAAATTATACTGCAAAAGTGAAAAATGCGAAATACCATAAAAGAATCTGTATAATATAGGCATCTCTTTTAAATTTATCAGGGTTTTGAAGAAATTAGAAAGTAATCTTCATCATGTTCCGCAGTTAGAAGTAATGATGGTATTTCTAAAAATTTTTCCAGTTGGCACTGGGGTAAAATAAGGATCTAAGCCCCATATTTTTCTTACATCTTAAATGATATGCCAACTATCTTTGAAGGAGGCTGTGAAAACACACAAATATTTGGGAATAACTATGACACCTTGATTATCATTTATTCATCACCGAGCCGAAAAAGTTTCTAGGGTTAAGTACATAAATAAAAGCTCTGTAATGAAAATCCCATGTTAATAATAAAATGTTACTCTCCATAATTTGTTATGCAGCTCAATTCGGTATGACTACTAAAAAAGTTTCAAAGGTATGTAAAAAAATGTCTGCTTACAAATACCCCTACTTATATATTTGATAATGAAACCTTCGTTGAACCAATTTTTGTACTTACATTACGTATGCATTTTGGATTTTGTTTGAGGGTGTTGTCACTTTCCAATCATCGATTGATAAATGCGGTAGCCATGGAGGTGGTAAATCGTGGGGTTTTCTGGTTTGATTCCTGGGGGATCTTGTGGCGCTATTACTATGGTGAGTTTGATCCTACCTTCCAGCTGCCTTCAATTTTACAAAAGATAGGAATGTTCATCGGGAGGAGTTTGTGAGGAGGGCTAAGCATTATGAACTGTTTTTTCTGTACAAAACATTTTGAAGTCAAGTTGAGAGGGGAATCGCTATTTCTTAATTATCCCAGGTTGAGGAAGGTTTTTCATGTTATATGTCCATTCAAATAGCTATATGATCCTTTGTGGATGCCATGTGCTAGCCGAATTTTGCCAGGCCTACCAGGTCCAGCAATTGTCACCGATTCGACATGCCCACGGCTCTGCAAACAATTAATTGCTTTTGCCATAAAGACCTGGGAATACAGGTATAGCCTAATAAGCGATTGTAACTATTAATTACGAACCTCTGTTGTTGAATTAGTGAAATAGTACTATATAATATAATATATAATAATAATATGATATAAAAATGTTTATTTTAAAACCAACAAGAAATTTATACAAAACAATGTATAAGGTGGGCGCAATGGTTTAGGCGTTGGCACGGCGCTCATTACTGTAAGGAAAAGGTCCCCGGTTCGAATCCAGCGGCCCTGAATTCAAAACCGACATATTCACAAATGTGCTTTTTTTTTCAAAAACACCCCGAGGGTCGATATGACCTCTGCTGTTGCGAACCCTTAAAAAAATATACATGTACATTATACAGCATGCTAAATACCGTGTGCCATTGGTTGAAGATTGAAATTGCGAACCCTCTTAAAAATAACAAGCTTGCCGCGCGTATTTAATCTGTTGTAAGCAATTCTTACGATTGAGGAATTCAATTAGCTGGATTCTGCTGAGCTTCTCGTGACCCATATGGAGAAACCTAAATTCTGATGGGATGGGATACAAAGCCAACATATGGACCGACGTCTACCTCAAGGAGTGTGGTTAAGGTAGAACAACTTATCTTAACTTGAAAAACCAACATCATTCAATGGCTGAAAGTTCAGTATTATGGGCATTTAAGTTTAATACTGGGAGTACTGTAAATCCTTGTAAAGTAAAAAACGGTTTGGCTCTCGAGACGACCGCACAAACTCTTCCCGATACCATTCATCTATCCTCTGTCGGATGACCATGAAGTGAGAACTCCAATTGTCCCGATCTTCTAACTGGGAATCGGAATTCCGCCAAATCAATCTAGTTCTTGAACCAAAAGGTTTTTCGTTTGATAACTTCCAAAGCTATAATGCGGGAAAGGCGGTGAGCGGGCAAATTTAGAATTTTATTGTAGTATCTAGGGTCGATTAGGAACTTTTATAAATAGTCCGCCACCGACCCGAAACGCACACACTGCTGGAGGTGCGAAGGTGGCACTATATTTCACCATCATCCCTCACCACTTGCACTAATAAATACTTCTTTCAATTAATTAACATTTTTATGTAAGGTTTTGGTTGAAATGAAAGACTTTTTCTTTTAGCTGGGTTTGCCAGCCCCTTTGGAGAATCGAATGCTGATTACACGACATGAAATTGTCAAAAGGAGGGAAAATTCGAAAGATTCTAGGTTGAGATGGGGAATTGGTGTCCGAGTGGTACGAAGTCACGATAACTTAAGTAGTTAGAGAAGCGGCGTATGTAGCCGAAGTTCGTGGGTTCGAATCCCGTTCGTGACACTAACTTTTCCATTTCAACCAAAACCTTACATAAAAATGTTAATTAACTGAAAGAAATAATTTGGTCAATCAGGCACTAAATATAATGGACTAGTAAATACACGCATTCAAACAAAATGCATAGAATATAACTATATACAAGAAAATACCCCCACGTCCACCAAAAAACGGAACAGGGAACGACTGCCGTGCATGAGCACCAATCCTAAATCCGGCGGCATGCCTACACGCTCTCTGTATGCAGCCAAGGCATGACTCGCTTCTATTATGCGTGAATTTCTCTGCATAAGAAGCACCTGCGCGTGCTTTGGCCCAAAATCAGGTGCCCGTGTTAGATTATTATGTTTTTAGATATTATGTTTTTTAATATTTTAGATTATTGTATTTATGTAATAAGAAATACATAAGTACAAATAATTTTAGATTATTATGTTTACCTGTGTATTTCTTTTGTACTGTTAATGGAAATCCTCTTTAATATAACCATTGTATAATGAATTAAATTTCGGTAGTTAAAGAAATATGAAATTCCGACAGTCGTATCTTTGCCATACTTGAAATTTACTATAACTATTTTGTAAACCATTACTTTTGTTAATAATAAATGTTTTCTTCTTCTTCTTCTTTCATAAAAGAATGCATGTAGTTTTTAAGGAGTGTGAAGGAATTTTAATAAGTAACCAGCCCCATAACAAGAGCAAGAGCCAAACCAGGATCTGAGATTATCATTAACTGTAATACAAATCACAAACAACCAATAAAATAAGAAAAAAATCAAATCCCCAATCAAAACTGTTCAGTTGTTAAACATTATTCATTAATTCACTTTTAAGTACAATGAATAACCTTAAATAAATTCAATCTAAATTCTACCGAAAAAAAATAAGAAAAGAATTAAAATACAAATATTAATAACAATTATTAATAACATAAATAATAATTATTATTATATTAATAACAATAATCCCTCATTTCTACTTTATTATTTTCTTGAGTTTTCATTTTCGACGCCAAGCCGGCAATTATAAAATAATAGAATTTCCAAACAAATATAAAAAGATATTTATATAAAAATGTTATTATAGTTAAGGATATGAAACTACTTCTTTCAAATTATGGTGAGAATCATGATTTCAAGTCGGACATGAATGATCCGTTTCCTCAATCAACAAGTTTCAAATTAATTAGAGGAAATTGAATTAAATAGAGGTCATTTTAATGTTAATTAATTTTTAAATGCGTCAGATAACAGAGATAATTGTTCAAACATATTACATTTCCTACTAATTGGAAATCATAATGTAGTCTTATTTATGCAGACAGTATTTAAAAATAAGGGCTCCCACAATATCTTCGGTGTAAGTTATGATGACAATCAAGTTTGCCGGTGAGTGATCGTCTTGAGATTGATATACATCTACGTAATTACATTTTTAAAACGTTTGAACGTGGGTTTTAAAGAAACAATTTTTATACACGTCGCTCTTGGAAAATGAATCACGAAAGAAAACTACAACAAAAATGTGTCTTTTTCTTGATCTTTATATAAGTTCAAATTTGCATATATATACATAAAAATCTGAACAAGAGAGAACTAATTAAATTAGTATATAAATAAATGAAATTATTTTACCCCAGTTTCTTTCTTGTATCAGCCCCTATGAGAGAGACGAGGTCGTCTACATAAGCTACAAAATTAATTCCCATCTCATCCATCGTCTCCAGAAGACGGTTGAAGACCACATTCCAAAAAAACTAAGACAGATCCCTGAGGGCATCCGTTCGAGATACTTTCAGTCACAAATGTGCGTTTCGTTGCTATTTTATTGCTCGATACAAAATTAAATATGTTTCGAAGCAAACTTTCTTTTTCAATTATTATTCAGAAATCGTGAGATGCGGTCTGGTGTGATGTAGGTTTCAGAAAAACATTTTCTTTATCGTGCCAACGTTTCGATCTTTATTGAGATCATCTTCAGGGCCTGGGATTTACAAACATTGTTTACATTTAACAAATGCAATGCAAAATATATTTTTTATATTCAATCAAAGTATTTCTACTCTCTCAATGAGTTTGTCTTCTGTGTAATTGTGCCATTCTTGCGTGTCGTGTTGAGAGTGCCTTTTCGTCTTTCTTTTTCAATTCATTCAATAGCTTTGTCCATTCTTGGCCATCGAGGGAGCCCTTATTATCGAAAAAATATTCCGAAATCATATTTATAGATTGAGCCTAATATTAAAAGTATAACCTTTTCGAAGACTTTCAAGGTACAGATCGGTCTATAGAAGGTTTTCCCTTGGTTTTGATCATTGTTTGAGCAACTTTTTGATGCGTGCTTTTTTCCAAGCTTATTTTCAATTAAGTCATAACCGGGACTTTATTTACAGTTTTTGAGGTCATCGTCATCTCATATCAGCTCAGTTTCTATCATCATGTTGTATGGCCATGTCCAGTATTTTCCTAAATATACCAGCCCGTTTCAACCGAAGTGTCGTAAATCTAACTAAAAATTATTTAGTCTGGAAGCTACAAGGTGCGAAAATTGTACGTAAATCGTTCACAAGGATCCTTCCTTAGCCCTGTCCTATTCTCTTTTTACGTAACCACACTAAAACTCCACATTCATGCTAATAAATACATACAATTTTAATAACGGCATTACTACTCGCTCCTTATATGGAATCAAGTAATGATACCTTTTAAATAAGAGGTACATATCGAGCAATTATACTCTACAGGAAAGGACAAATCTCATTGAGGATTGATGAGGTACTACATATTCCATCAACGGCCCTTTCACGCTACACAACTACACTTCATTCACTTAGTATGATGCAATCACTCGAGGGACAAAACTATCACTATTATATACAATGAAACAGCCCTATTTCCTCCAAGAAACGGAACAAGGCCCAGATCTCATATCTGGCATTCTTACGCGCTCTCTATATCGAGCCAAGTAATTGCGCTAGTCAATCTGCATGCGGCCAAAAAGTAAGTGTCCGTGTGTCAACCATTTTAAGAAGGCAGGATTTTTTTAAATTGAATAAATAAGAGAACTCTGAAATTTACTCTTTTAAAACTGTAAAGAGTTTAAAAGGGACCGTTCGTGAGTTCGATTCCTGCCGTTACCCCTGGAATTTTCTGAACGCTTCTTCCTCCTCCCCCCACAAAAAAAACATATAATAAATCTCGTCTCTGGGAAATATGGACGACATTAACAAAAAGAACCCCGAAGAAAAGAAAAGGCACTAGTGATGGGGCTACGCTCGTGAGCTAATCAAAAGTAACTCACTTTACTGAGCGAACGATGAACCTACGATCTCACTACTCTTCGCTCCAAACGCTCTCCAAAGTTTCCACATAGAATTTTTGATAAGATAAACTCGGTGAACGAGAGCGATGAAAAAGAACGGATTCATTTCACTGGGTGAGCGGTATCCGATAGACCCAAGCAAATTCCATTCCAAATCTCATCCTAATCCATTGATAAATAATCTATGTTATCTCTTCTTACTTATCTCATATGGTGGTTAACAGTGAATGATCAAAAGAATGATCAAAAAAGTAAATGTCATACGGCGACACCACTGGGCGACCATCGTTCAAGCTAGTAACAGATTATTATCATGATTAATTAAGGTTTTTATTTGAGATAAAAAAGTCAATGGCACGAGAGGGATTCGAACCCACCAACCATCGAACTGGTCAAGCCGACCACGAAACCTAATAAAATGTAATAAGCAAAATGAAGTATACTTCACTAAAGCTCTCTGTTGCCATTTCATTTGTCGCCGAGAATCAAATAGATTACACGACATTTGAAAAATTGCGAAAAGGAGGGAAAATTAAAAAAAGGTGGGGTTGAGATGGGAAGTTGGTGTCCGAGTGGATCGTGGTCACAATAGCTCAAGTGGTAGAGCAGCGGCGTGTCAAGCCGAAGATCGTGGGTTCGAATCCCGCTGGTGCCATTGACTTTTTTATCTCAACTAAAAACCTTAATTAATTGTAATATATTAGTTGGTCAAGCGGACCACGAAATTAGTGAATTATTATCATGCTTAAACTGCCATATTGTAAATCTATTTTTTATTCTTTAATTTATTACATTATTGAGTATCAGAACAATAATAATTGATTGTCAATTTAGAACCTGACATAGCTGTATTGGTTTGTATTGTTTGCGTTACGCTTTATTAAGCTATATTATTATACGCTTCCATTTTCTCTAGTTTAATTTATATTTTTCCAAAAGCGGGTTGACGGGGTTCGTGGGGGATGTGACTGTTTCAATTTAATTCATCGTTGATTTGTCGGTGGCGGTTATAGCGAGCGGGGGCGGGATGTGTAGATGGGGGTTTGGCGTGATCCAAGCTATAATAGAGGGTGCGTGAGGTGACAGGCAAACTGATACCATCTCATATCGACCCGAACCCTCAATCACTACCTTTTACTTACACCTATCACACTTTAAAACTAACTTGGAACCGTCGAAACGACTTCTAACAAGCGATATTCGTATTTAAGAAAAAGTATTACAAATAAATTAATATTGTTTATAATATAGTTAAAAAGAACAGTAATTATTTTGACTAAAAATAATCCGAAACAACTGAACTATTGAAGACGTTAAGTAAGATTATTATGCATCATATTTATTAGGAATACCACTTTACAATACTTCTTCCAAATTCAAGTCCTAATCACATTCCAAGGGCTGTGAGGGGCTCCGAACCTAGGTTAACTAGCCTGGCAAATACGAGTCGAACGTCGTAACCAAATTATCGTCCCTAACCTGGTATACTCAGCAAAAACTTTAGCCAGAGTACAAAGACAATGTGAATGAATAAACATTTATTAAAAAAATACTTATACATTGTGTTGCATAACATTCATTAAGCAGGGGAAGTGGCGGTGCACTTTTACGTCCTATTTCAAAACTTTTTCCTATCAACGCACCTAGTCCTAGTTTGTTATTATTTTTAATTAATCAAACAAGAAAATAGTGGTAAAAATATTCTTAAAAAACCCACTAGGTATCAAATTGGATAACAATTAACAAAAATGTGTTAACAAAAATATAAATAAATATTATTCTTCAATAACAAGAACAGTGCTACACGGGTAATTGAATTATCACAAATTGTCTTATAGTATCACAGCTCTAGAGGAAACAATAAATATATCACAGATACTAAATTTATGTATTGTGCCTAATCCTTCTATGTTTCCATGGAAAGTTTACATCATACACTCCTATATCCCTACAAGTAGTGTTCTTGCTGGAGGAGAGACCCATAAAGAAATTCCTGGACAGACCTTTTAATTCGGAATTAATATACTCCACTCCCGCTTTCACATGGAGGAGGCCAATTCTGGTGTATCGAGGTAGTGAGGTTATAAACCTTAGAAATTTATTTTGGACCACTTGCAGTTTTTTGATGTTCGATTCGTGTAACTCCATGCTGGGCAAGCATACAGCAGCATAGGTTTAATAGCTACTTTATATATAATTAGTTTATTTTCAAAGCTCATTCCACTCTCACGGGCCATCAGCGGAAATAAGGCTTTTATAGCTATTTTACCTTTCGTTACTATATTGTTTATATGCCGAGAGAAGTTAAGTTTTCGGTCCAGAGTTAAACCCAAGTACTTTACCCCCTCACGCCATTCTATTTTGTGTCCGTGAACGGAAATGGTTTCCTTGAATATTGGGCGTCGTTTTGTGAAAAATATGGCCTCGTTTTTCGGGACATTAATTCTGAGTTTCCAGCGGTGACAAAACCTGCAAATCCTGGTGATGCTGTCATTTAATCTTTTCACAATTGTCTTAGGCCTCCAGGATGAACAATAGACAGCAATGTCATCCGCATAAAGCGCAATTTTGCAATTTCTCAGTGAGGGGAGTAGATTTATAAAAAGGAGGAACAAGCATGGCCCTAGGATTGAACCTTGGGGAACTCCGGCGGCAATTGGGAAAGGTCTGGAAGTTTCATTGTTTAGGGAGACACGGAAACAACGGTTTTTTAAGTAGGCCATGACAACTTTTATAAGATATCGAGGGAAATTCATTTCAATGAGCCTGTTTACTATACCGTCCTGCCAGACCGAATCAAAGGCCTTCTCCATGTCTAAGAGGACCATCCCAGTATGTTTTCTTTTGTTGAACATGTTGGTCACATGATCTACTACGCGAGTGAGTTGGGTGGCCGTAGAGAGGCCCGGTCTAAAGCCTCATGAGGTGCTGCTCATCTATGATAATGCTATTAGCATTAATGTGTAGGTAAAGACGGTGCTGAATGAACAGGCTAATGGGTCTATAACTTGAGGGATTCTCAGCAGGCTTTTTGGGTTTTTTAATAAAAATATGGTTCGCTGTCTTCCAGTTTTGAGGAAAATACCCAAGGAAGAACATCGCATTAAACAAGTAAACAAAGACAATGTATGTATCACAGGGAAAAAGGAAAACAACCACGTCAATACACTAGAAACACTGCTAAACCAACCTACGTTGGATCCAACGTACGACAAGAATCTAAAAAAAGTTCATTTTTCCTCCAAAAACAATCAAATTGGATCAGGATGACCCTTCCAGCACACAGAAATAATTAATAAAATCAGACACTATTAGAAATGGGGACTGAATGCATGACAACGAAAAACCTTTTACAACATCCAATAAAGTCTCAACAGACGACAATGGCGAATAAGAATTCAGGAGGAAATCAGATGATATGGTATGAGTATGTACAATGATCATTTTCTGTACAAGCCCAAAATATGAGCAATCGAACTCATTGGGAAGTACAACTCAGTCTTTCAAGCTGAATTTCATCAAATTGTGCATGGGAAAACCTTAAAAGTAGTTCGATTTAAAAAAAAATCCTCAGAAAATCAGAAGACCAAGCAGGTACGAAAGCATTAGCATTTAAAAAATCAAGTAAAACGTAGTCAGTGAATGCAACCAAATTATACAACTTGATTATATTTTGGATACCAGGATGCAAAGGAAATTTGGGTAAGGAAAAGAAACTTTCTGAAAAGGCAAAAATACTGGCTAGAGTAGGATCTGCAAAACCATATATAGGCCCTGAACCTATTAGGATAACAAAAACAAACATAGAATCCTCCATCACAGAAAAGATCCAAAAATTACAAAACGAGAACTTGATAAACTGTAGAATGCAAGACACAGCAATTTTATGTTAAAACAATCTTCACCTGGAAAACTCGCCTACATTTACAAAGGTCTAAACTCAAAGAAGTGATAGGACAATCGGTTACTGGACTCAGAGGAATCACCTACCTAGCATGGGTTTATTCAATGATGACCCCGTAAGTAGGTTATGAAATGAGGAAGAATAAACAGCCACCCATATCATCTTCACATGCAAAGCAACGGTTCAATGGAAACATGGCCTGAGATAGCAAATAACCAACGGAAAGGAATTGCAGCAACGACAGTCAATGACCTAATATTTCTTAGGAAAAGGATCGAGTCGATTGTTCTGAACTAAGGAACTAGGAAAGTACAATAAACCAGAAGGCTGCGCTACTTGGCAAACAAAAAACACCAACTTGCTTGTACACATCATCATCATCATAAACATAATTGTTAATGTTGACATTGTTCTGAAGCAACTTTGGACAAGAAATGGTTAAATTATAAACTGTAATATTTAAAAAAACGAAAATAATTGTAGCTACGACAGTCAATGAGCTAAGCATAACTAATGAGTTAACTATAACTAACCTAACTCCTTAGGACAAGGTTCGAGTCGACTGCATTAAACTAATGATCTAAGAAAGTGCAATAAGCCAGAGGACTGCAGTGTTTGTAGAACAAAAAAAACCCGACTTCCTAGAATCCATATTCATCAACATAATCTTCATCAATATCATCATCAAAATAATCTCACAAGTGTAGACGACACTTTGTATTGGGTAATGGAGAAAAGAAGCGAAGTGATAGGTCTACCACATCTCAGAAAACAAATAAGTCACATAGGTATATTAAATAAAAACCAGGGAAAACACAGCAATATGATATTTTGGGTTCCAGGACAAAAAAGAATTTTGTGTTATGAAAATGCAAACAAACTGGCCTGCTAAGATATTCAAGACCGATACCTGAACCTATACTCGCAAACAAAAACAACCTTTATCTCGGAATTGATTCAAAAATCCATGCAATGGATTAACTCTAGATGTATTGTATAGAAGTCTGATAACAGAACCCTAAACAAAAACTAGCCAACTCATTGTTACAGTTAAAGGGCTAAACGCAGAGGAGCGGTGGGATACTGGTCACTGGCATTTGAGAAAACACCTACATAACATGGGTTTATTTAACAATAGTGTTATTAGTAGGCTATTAATAGGAGAAAGAAACCATCATACGTCAATGCGAAGCAACTGCTCCATGAAGACAAAACCTAAGATAAAATAATGGCAGCAATGACGTACTTTTTAAAAGAACGAGACAATTGATCTGAACTAAGGAATTAGGAAAAGTAAAACACAATACCCCGTTTCCAGGAAATTCAATACTAGGTCAAACTTTGGGGAAGGATTGGGTTATGTACTACACACCAGCATCTTTTAAAGAATCTATATAACAAAGGTTTCCTCACCTATGACCCCCATTTGTAGGTTATGCAAGAGGAGGAAGAAAGAGCCAACCATCTTCGAATAACCTCTCACTGGAGACGTAACCTGGGATACAAGGAAAATTCAGGAAAAGGAAAATTGTTGCAACGGCAACATTAATCGCCTAATACTCTTTAGAAGAATCGAGTCAATTGAACTGTTCTAATGAACTAGGAAATGTTCACGCAGAAGGATGCAGTGCAAGGAGAACATGAAACTGACACTTCCTCCATTAATAAATTTGTGCAGTGTTATGCAGTTTTCTAATGACATTTAGTACCTTTAAATTAAGGCAGTTGTTTAATATTTCTAATCAACTGGATATTCCAATCTGACGTCAACTTTGATTATGGAACAATATTACAGATGCACGCCATGTCTTATTTATGGAAAAACGGTACAGTTTTGTCGATTGTATAAATTGTGGATTGTTCGGTTGACGAAGGTCTTGGAATGGATCGGTTTTCAGTTAATATTCGGACGAGGCTAATCCCAAGGGCATTGTTGTGGAATAGGGCGGGATGGGAGGGCCAAGTCATGTTGAAAGCGAAATTAATTATTTACAGGAGAAGGCCCTACTCAACCCACACAGCCCTTTATAACACCCGATACACGTAATGAATCATAAACCAGATATTGAAGGAACAAATATATATTGCCCGAGATAATGCTACCAGCATATACACAACGGCCATATTTTCCACCCCTCCCCCCTATATTTTTTATGGCTCGTTTTATTAGCTGATTTATTTCTTTCGATTGAAAACTAAAATTGACATTTGAAACTTTTTTTTATATATTATCAATACATAATTTTCAATTTTGTTATGTTATTTATGTACATTCGTAAAATAACAATAATATATTTACGTCGTTTGTTTTATTTTATATCTGGTAATTTTCTCCATGTTGTCTTGTCCAACGTCAGCATCTCAAATAGCGTCAATGTATTTTATATTATTTGTTGTAATGTCTTATTAGGTACAAACTTGACAGATCGATTTTTTGTATTTTTAATTGATCCTTCTCCTAGGATCAGCAGGCAAAGCAACTGAGAAACATAGTAAAGTGGGCTAGAATAATATTTTTAGCAAGAGCAAAGTTGATATTCGTTTTTCGCACCCACAAAAACTTCTGAATAGACCTTTTTGGGAAGAAAAAAATTCTTTTACTTTGATAATAATAATAAAATTTTCATCTCAAATAGATTCGATTTTTTCGAAAATCAAAAATTGTTGTAACACTTAAACAAATTTAAATTGGAAAGATTCTTTGGATATTATCCAAATCCAACATTAAACCAATCATTAGAAAGCTGAATTCTTATTTCAGGCTAACATTATCAGTAGATTTATTTATGTTTTTAAGTGAAATAATCAACGCTTCGAGTAAAGCATGCGATAAAAATTGTTTTTATAAAAATCGATTCGGGTTCATTTTAAGCACCCTGTAAAACTATTAAATACACATTTCCTTAGAAATAAAAAAAATAGAAATTTTTCAAGTGCATTACCTTGGGGGGCGATTTTTTCGTCTTTGATGTCCTGTGTTCCACGCAAAATGTCATAGATCCTTTGGATTATAACCAAATCTAACAGTATTACCATCCTTAGAAAGCAGAATATTTCTTATTTCAGGGTATACCAACGATACGTTTAAATTTTATGCGAGAAATATTAAGGATGAATATTAACAAAAACTTCTCAAATGTTTTATTTCCTAGTCCCTGTTCTGATTTATTTACTGAGACTAGGTTTGTATCATTACGTGTAGATTATAGGTTCCCGAGGTATTTCCTATGGAGACGTTTCAACGGTATTACCACTTTTATGATTAAAAATTTCTTAGTCATTTGGGAGATGAACATTTTAAGGAAAAGAAAATATTTTTGAAGTTCTCAAAAACGTGTATAGAGGGGTGCACAAAACCGAACATCAATTTGCTTCTGCTAAAAATAATATTTTAGCCTGCTTTGCTGTGCTAGATACATGTGTGTGTGTGTGTGTAAGTTATGTCAAATTATTGTTTTCTTCAAATCGTGGTAAAATGCTTGTTATTCATAAATGGTTATTCATTTTCTTTCAATAAATAATGTTTACATTGTTATAAACCCATTGGTACAATAAGATTTCGATTTACATATTACATTTCACTATTCACTATGGCTGTTCTTTTTTAAAAAAATACATAAGTGGGCGTCGATGAAAATTAGTTAATAGGCGGGACATCAAAGACAAAAAAAATCGCCTCAGGATAATCCAGTCCAAAAATGTCTATTTTTTGTTTGCGATAAAAATTCATATTCAATGGTTTTACAGAGTGTTTAAAATGAATCAAAATCGGTTTTTCAAAAAATAAATTTTAAAAGTCTTTTGATTTATGGCAACTTTTAACATATCAAAACACGTTGAATGCAATCTTTCATATTACTTTCATATTCTACTTAAAAATACAAATCTATGGATAACCTTGAAATACAATGATAAAAAAAGGTGGTCGAAATATGTTTAAATATGGGTGTAAAATATTTAAATTATGAGGGGTATTCAGGATGTTTGTAAGATGTTAACTTGAATAGAGAAATGTCCAGTAAGATCGTGAACGCCCCCTTCAATTCATAGCATGTTGAACATTAATTTTTCCGCAATGCTGCACGTGGCGATTGGTAGAACCAAAAATGAAGCTATAACAGTCCTTGAAGGCTTGTTGTTGTTTGTTTTGGTTTTCTTTTAGGTTAAATTGTAAGATGCCAAAAGTTAATAAAAAAGGAAAATTAATCAACTCGAAAAGTACGAACAAATGACACGCTTAAATTCGTGCCGACATACCTAACTTGCGTCTTATCGGCTAACAGCCTATTACTTTATATGATAGGTAGGTGTATCTACTATGAATGAGAGTATTGGGAAACGTCAGAAATTAACAAAAGAAATCTGTTGGTCTGATTTAATTAATGCGTATTTACGAATAAAATACGTGTAAATAAAAAACAGCTGTGAAATTCATGGCTGCCATGTTGGTTACCTACGCCCTAACGGATAGCAATATGACTACATTTTCGACCTAACTATCTAACACTGGCCGTGTCCTGTTAGATCGAGCAATGTTAAACAGCCGATTTTTTTTCTCAACCAACTACAGTTTTTGTCATACATCTACTCGTAGCTCTTGAACTATTCATTATTGGGGAAATCCAAAAAAGCATTTCAATTTAATTTTTGGTAAAGAAACTGCCACTAAATCTTTCAAAAACAGTTAAATTTAAAATTTGTAAAAAAATAAATTTTCAACCTCATTGGAAACATTCACGGTAATGTTTGGCATATTTCATGTATACATATCCTACGGTATGCCCTTTTATTTAACGACATCCAATCATCATTTACGTCATCATTTTTCTCGATCTAACACGACCTAGCAGAGTTAACAGGGTTAACACAAAGATCGTGAATACCCCTATAGTATCACCAAAAAAGTATCATTGGAATCGTTCATCGCACGTTTTTATTTAAACAAAAATTAATTTTAATGGTTTGGCAGAAAATTGATCACAACACGGGAATACCATTTATTGATAGAATGAATTAGAATGAACTAACAATATATTACATGGTTTATTACGCGGTTTTGCTCATAAAATTTAACTAACAATGTATTTCATGGTTTGTTCATAAGATTTAACAATTTATTACACGGTATTGTTCATAAAATTTAACTAACAATTTTTTAAATGGTTTTGCTCATAGAATTTAACTAAGAATTTACGACATGGTTTTGTTCATAAAATTAAACTAATAATTTATTACAAGGTATGGTTCATAAAATTTAACTAACAATTTACTAAATGGTTTTACTCATAAAAATTAACTAAGAATTTATTACATGGTTTTGTTCATAAAATTAAACTAATAATTTATTACAAGGTATGGTTCATAAAATTTAACTAACAATTTACTAAATAGTTTTACTCATAAAAATTAACTAAGAATTTATTACATGGTTTTGTTCATAAAATTTAACTAACAATTTTTTTAATGGTTTTGCTCATAGAATTTAACTAACAATTATTTCATGGTTTTGTTCATAAAAATTAACTAACAATTTATTAAATGGTTTTACTCATAAAATTTAACTAACAATTTATTACTTGATTTTGCTCAAAATAATACAATACGAATAAAATAGGCGTTGCGATTGTGATACTGATTTGTGATACACGCTGTTGACGTGGCGTGCTCTTGACGTCGTGTAGATATGCACACCCTACCAAAACGAGACAAAGCGTCGGTTGAAATAAAAATATGAGTGTCCGGTTCTTTTGTCTTCGACTGTACTCGATGCTACTCGACAAAAATCTCGACAGTGGGGATCGCAGAGCGTAGAGTAGCGTGGCATCGGGCAGATATGTACGGGGAAAACTGGGCTTTGGATTTGTGTCCGATGGCTTCAGATCACGTCGCGTAGCGTTGCATCGGGTAAGTGTGTTCCCCGCTTTAATATTTAACGTGGGGGTGAGAATGGTTAAAAATCCCAGGGTTGTCGCATTGGCCGACTCCAAGGGTGTGATATGGGAATGGAGAGAGAGAGGAGGTGTTATTGGCTCGGCTCTCGCCCAATAAGAGAGGTGCCAGATTTGACGCCTACCTCCCACACCTCCTAGAACGGCTCTCACCCTTCCCAAACGGCCATTACCACCTCCCCGTTTTGTCCGACTTAATACAAATTCGTTGTGTATCTGTATACAGGGTGTTGCAGGCTTAAGGGCAGGATTATGTTCCGCATTCCGTCGGTTTGTTCCCAGTTTTACCTCGGATAACCCTATCCGCTGGTTAACCAGTTTATGTTACGCCAGTTAGCGTTAACCGAGGTTTGTATTTATTCTAGAGTTAACAGCTCCGGATAAGACTTAAAGTACGGATAACCTGCTCACACCTGCCCAACGAAGCGCATACACTGACAGGCAAAAAATTCCACCCGCTTGTAATATAACTTGATTGTATGTGACAATAATGAAAGAAATGAATTATCATGTTTGCTTCCTTTATTGTCAATGCGATACATTTAGACGACAGAATTGACCTCTGTAGGATGTCCTAAGTCGTCGAATGTAATGTACTATATGCTGCAAGTGTTTTTAATCAATTGTGTATGGATAAAAATGACGATAGTTTGTAAAAATCGTGTCTTCGTCTTTCTTGATTGTATATAATTTTATATATTAATCAAAGTTTTTTAACTTTTAATAGTTGAGTATTTGTCTACAAAAATTAAAAAAAATGTAAATTGCTATGGCAAATTAAAAAGGAAAACAAGACAGAGAGATGCAATTTGTTTCAATTTTGTTTTATATGATTATTTTGACACATCTACACAGAAAACAAACACTTTGATTGAGTTCAAATACTTTGATTGAGTCTAAAATTTCTAGCATTGTATAAATTCATTTTTCCCCACATCCTACATGTATTTGTAAAATTTAAACAGTACTCATAAATCCCAGGCCCTGAAGATGATCTCAATAAAGATCGAAACGTTGGCACGATAAAGAAAATGTTTTTCTAAATCTACGTCACACCAGACGGCATCTCACGATTTCTGAATAATTATCGAATAATTATTGTCTGATGCAACGTCCATCATCAATAAGTGTCACACCACGCTCAACATCATCAGCACTAAGTGGCATTTAAAAACTGAAATTAAGAAAACAAAGAAGAAAATTAAACAGTTTATTGCATCAGAATTCAAATGAGACTGAATAAATAAAAGTAAACATTGAAAAATCTTTTATCCTAGTTTTGGATTAAGGATTAAGTGTGTTTACTTCTAATTAATATTCCCAATTTAAAATGTANATAGCTCAAGTGGTAGAGCAGCGGCGTATCTAGCCGAAGGTCGTGGGTTCGAATCCCGCTCGTGATACTGACATTTTTATCTCAACTTAAACCTTAATTAATTGAACTATGTTTATTGTCTCTTTTTTATGGGCTTTGTGTGTTATGTAATTTTTATGTCGAATTTTTTTTGGCATCTGGGACCGCTGTTTGATTTTCTGAGGAAAAGGTTGTTTTATTGTAAATAAATAGTAATGATAGTTTTGTGTCCGCTTGTCGAGAGTGAATCTATTTATTAGAGTGAATGTGTTGTGTCAGACGGCCGAAGGCGGAATATTGAGCTCCCTATCGACTATAAATTATGTGTTATGTAAAAGATGTAAAGGGTGATAAGAATATCAAGTATGCAAATAAGAAAGAATGTATTTCAGAGTGAGTGAGAGTGAAAATGATTGAATTTAGGAACTGATTGCGTTTGGGTTGAAATGACCAAACTGTTGACAGTCCCTGAAGCCCAATCTAGCTGCTGGACAAAGTTTTGATCCTGAACTGCCAACACCCTGGTGATTTTCGAGACCTTTTAGAGTATGTCAGCAATGAGTGACTACATTGCTTCGATACACAAAACGGATAAAACCGCATTACTAAGTAACACGGACTTACCAAAGATCGACTAATAGGTCCACTGGTCTGTGGTGCCGATAGAATAGACAGCCAAACCTCTGGCACCATGCATAATTTTTCCGTATACAAATTCGTATTGAATTAACAATTAATATTAAATCCCCAGGCGAATGTGCTTTGCAAGCAAATTCAGCATTCAACGTTGGTTGAAAGCGTGAAAATGTCCCGTTTTTCTTTCGCTATCGTGTCAGCTCCGCCCAATCTCGATAGGTTTACAACCCGTTCAACTACATGAACTGGTTGCTTTTATATAAGAAGAAATTTTACGCACCACCTAACATCAAACTGTATTGTAATTTAAAAAATTCAAATAAAACCGAGCAATTACTCGATAAAACTGTAAATTTTTATTGTCAACTACATGGCACGGGCACGTTCCTGGGACTTCTCCATGTAACCATCACAAATTCACTTAGATTTGCAAGCTGGGCTACCCAACTAAACCTCCCCGTGTCAACTAGGTGAGAGATCATGAAGATTATTAGAGCTGAGGTCTTTTCACTCTACCGAAGCAGTTTAAATACCGTTAGGATGAATAATGACGGTGAAATTCGAAAGGGCCGAAGGATTTAAATTATGATATTGGCCGACGGCTACGTTCCTCTACGCCATTCCGAAAGGAAAGATCCCCGCGAGTGCAAAGCTAGTTGGAGAAACGATCTTAGAGATATTAATCATTTTTAGAAATCTATATAAATCCCCGTCGAGCATGGTTTGAAAGCAAGAAGCAGTTTACTGATTTTTTCCTCTCAAAACATACACGGCGAATTAAAATAAAATACGTTTGTAAATATTATTTTGGAGGAAAGATTAGAAATTTCTAATACAAATTGCTAGCTCTTCATATAGATTTTCTTAATAATATAAGCCAGAAAGCTTGGGATTTTGCTTCTTGTTGGTAAGGAACACAGCGTGCTGAATTGTGGATGGATTAATGACTTTATGTGATACAAGGGGACTTCACGATTTTTGTATGATGTTAACTGGTATAGGAAAATGTCTAGTAAGATCGTGAACGCTCCTTTCATTTCATAGCATCTTAAACATTAATTTTTCCGCAATGCTGCACGTGGCGATTGGTAGAACCAAAAATAAAGCTATAACAGTCCTTGAAGGCTTGTTGTTGTTTGTTTTGGTTTTGTTTTGTGTTAAATAGTAAGCTGCCAGAAGTTAATAAAAAGGAAAATTAATCAACTCTTTCATTCAAAATGCTATCTATGCACTCGAAAAGTACGAACAAATGACACGATTCAATTCGTGCTGACATACGTAACTTGTATTCTAACGCCTAATAGCCTACAAATTTATTGGATATTGGATGTATCTATTATGAATGAGAGGCTAAAGGCAGGTCAGAAATTAACAAAAGAAATCTGTTGGTCTGATTTAATTAATGCGTATTTACGAATAAAATACGTGTAAATAAAAAACAGCTGTGAAATTCATGGCTGCCATGTTGGTTACCTACGCCCTAACGGATAGCAATATGACTACATTTTCGACCTAACATCTAACACTGGCCGTGGCCTGTTAGATAGAGCAATGTTAACCAGCCGATTCTGACAAGTTTACGTCATAATTTTTCTCGATCTAACACGACCTAGCAGAGTTAACAGGGTTAACACAAAGATCATGAATACCACTACTATGTCAAAAAATAGTCGACTGTCCGAGTGTTCTTCTGAACAGCGCCGAGAAAAAAAATTACATTTGTTGGTTATTATCACACAAAATTCCCATTTGTTTTTATAGCAATAAAGGAAAAACATTATTTATTAACATTTACTTTGAACGTATATTACATGCTGATATTTAAAAAAAATCGTAAAAAAATATTTAAAAGTTACTTTTTAAACTTAATTTAAATTTACTTAAAAAAAACTAATTTGAAAAATACATAAATAAACAAAATCCAATATTTTAAATTTTGGCGTACTCTTAAAATAATGTAAAGACTGAAAAGACTTCCTTAATAAAAAAAATTAAAATTATAAAAAAATCTAAACCAAATTAAAATTATAATAAATAAAATATTTATGTGATAAAAAATAGTAAAAATACACCAATTGTTTTAACAAAACTGCGCATTTACATGTAAAAAGAATAGGTAACTATCTTCCATATTGCAAGGTTGTCATATCATTTAAAATCCAGTATGGATTATGAAACTACAATTGGAATACTACAAGCTCTTAATAAATTGATGTAAAATATGAACACGCTTATGTCCTTTTATAAATAATATAGATTTCTGATGATGGGTTGTAAATTCTCAAACGTCCAGAGTAAATGTGGTGTAAATAACATTTTTTAGGTTTCGTGGTCCGCTTGACCAAATAAATTATTTTCAATTAATTAATCTTTAATTAAGGATTTGGTTGAGAAAAATAAGTCAGTGTCACAAGCGGGATCCGAACCCACGACCTTCGGCTCCGAAAAAAGACTAATTAATTGAAAAGTTAATAAAGAATGTTTTTACTGAATTCTTGAATCTTGTCTAACATTAACCAAGAAATTTGTATAAGACTGATTTGTCTTCCAATTCAATTCCATATTGAAAAAAATTAAGTAAAGTAATTGATATTCTTTTTTGAATGTGTTGTCCTTAGTTATCCCTTATTTCTCGGTTATCGGTAGATTGTATTTTTGCATAGAATAAGAAAATAATATGAAAGGTTATATTCAATGAGTTTAGATATTAAAATTTGTAAAAACAAAAAAAAACGCAAAAGAAGCAGGCCTCATTTATTTATTTTATTTTATTTTATTTTTTTGAAAAACCGATTCGGTTCGTTTGTTCGTTTTAAGCTCCCCGTTAAACTATTAAATACACATTTTAATCTCGATAAAAATATAAATGTTTGGACTAGATTATTTGGTGCGCATTTTTCCTCTGACATCCCGTGTTTCACTTAAAATTTCATGGCTTCTTTGGATGTTATCCAAATTCAATGTTATTACAATCATAAGAAAGCTGAGTAACTCTTCTTTGAGGTTTAGATTTTATGTAATTATAAGTAAGAAAAATTAGGATGAATTAATCAGAAATTCCTGAAAAATTTTATTTTTGTCACTGGCATTGATTTATTTTCTGAGAACCAGGATTGCTCCATTACTTATGCTCCAATATCCCTCTAAAGATTTCTGAGGATCCGCATCTTGCAGAAAAGAAATTATTTTTCGTTTATTCCAAAAATGTATTCAGGGGTTTTTGGAAGTGCAAAAAACTAATATTCTCTTTTTTTCTTCCTAAAAACAATAATAGTTCGTCCTACTTTGCTTTATGTTGATTTGCTTGTATGTCTGCAGACCCTAGGGAAAACGCGAATAAAAAAAATCTATCAAGTTTGCGCCATTACTCATGAAATATTGGGTTCTAAAACCGTGTAAAGTTTGTGTGGTGATTAGTGACCGTTAATCGATAATTATTCAGAAATCGTGAGATGCGGTCTGGTGTGATGTAGGTTTCAGAAAACATTTTCTTTATCGTGCCAACGTTTCGATCTTTATTGAGATCATCTTCAGGGCCTGGGATTTACATACATTGTTTACATTTAACAAATACACATCCTACACGTATTTGTAAAATTTAAACAATGTTTATAAATCCCAGGCCCTGAAGATGATTTCAATAAAGATCGAAAACTTGGCACGACAAAGAAAATGTTTTTCTGAAACCTACATCACACCAGACCGCATCTCACGATTTCTGAATAATTACGTGTACAGTTTCTTGAGGATTGGTAGACATTTCGAAATTATCACCATTTTTGTGAATTTTGAAAAAATTCAAAGCAATTCAGGTAAAAATTCAAGAGGAGAAAAGGTTGACAGTGAAAAAATTATTTTTGTAGTGTCGTTTTAATTTTTATTCACGTGTTTTTTTACTGCCAAAACGAATATCAACATCGTTTCTTGCTAAAAATAATATTTTACTTTTTACTATTTTACTTTGCTAAGTCACTCGGACATAAATTATGCATTTCAATATGTATGATACAATTGGCTAGCTGCCAGATACATTTTTGACTTATTGGATGGATTCCCTCTTTGATGTCCCTTGTTCCACTTAAAATTCCATAGCTCCTCTGGATTTAATTATAATCTAACGTTATTACTTTCATTAAACCAGGCTATGCAACGAGATGTAAATTTTATGTCATTACAAGTCTGACAAATAAGGATGAATCAATAAAAACCCCTTTATTTTTATCTATGTTTTTCAATTATTTACTTAGATCAGGTTTTGTATCATTACTTATTCATTTACATGTAGAGTTCTGAAATCATCTACCTAGTTTCCTGAGGATCGGATGTGTTTAAAATGATCACATTTGTTTGTGATTTTTGCAAAAACCGAGCCATTGGGAATGAGAAAATTTTAAGAAAAAACTGTTATTTTGATTTTCCGAAAATTTGTATTCACCATTTTTTGGGGGGCAAAATACAAATATTAACTAAATTTCCTTCTAAAAATAATATATTAGCCTACTTTCCTGCGTCGTTCGATCATAAATTAAGGACCATTCCAAGATTGCAATATCTGTTTTGGTTTCATTGCATTCTAAGTTAGCAAATTAAAAATTTAATTTGCACGTGAATCCGGTTTTTAGTAATAAATAATTTTTTAAAAATGCTGACATGTTAAAAAGAAACACTGACGACATGAGGCAGCCTACATGGTATATGCAAATCTGATTTAGCAATGGTGCATAAATCAATTCTACATTATAAAAAGTGTATATATCCATTGATTTAATCCAAAGTTCTCTGGTGTTTTTTACGAGTTAAGGATTTTTTTACGATTTCCTAACCAGTGATGGACGTTTCCTTCGAGAAACTAGATTTTGATTGTCTCTCTTTCGACGGATGCATGTAATTAAAAACTCTATCGGCAAACTGTCAGTCATTTTCAATTGTAGGATCTCTGCAGGAGAAGTTTGACTAGATTGAATACACGGGATTTTCCCCGTTTTTACCCCACTTTCAAAGAGATCTTTGATATTTATCTACTTCAACATGGAGGGAACTTTCTTGACCGAACGGAGCATATTGTGACATAAGAGGATTCAGCTTTGTCCTAACGACAAATCAGTTTTGAACAAAGAATCCCAGGTTATTTGTATTTTTAGTTATTTTTATAATATACTTTTTTTACCTGAGTAAAAAAAAACTATGATCTAGTAAAACATAAATTCACCGTTTCCAAATATGCTTTTATTTAGGAAAGAATGCCAGCCGGATTGTAATTAGTTGGTTAATTATCTCACCCCTGTGTATTGAACTTCTGCTGAAATATAAAACCCTAATTAAATAAAAATAATTACGTATTAATTAATAATCTATTATCCTCTCCAAACAGGCCGTACAAAAGAATATTGTTTTGGTTAATTATTTGTTGAAAATATTGAAAATAGATACTGAGCTTTCCTGTAATTTTGAATTTCATACGAAACTTATTTTTTGTTTTTAAGCTGAACATAGCATTAATTAAAAACCACGAGATAAAATTTAGTCCGATTTTAATATAATAAAATAAACCCAACTCGCATACAAGAAACAGACCGAGTGTATGTTATGTCCATGTGTTTGCTATTTGTGTTAATGTTCTTGGTTTTTCGAATTTCTGGTAAGCAATGGCTGTGTTTTGTGAGTTGAGATTTTATTTAGCGTATTTGCAGCTGCCGTATAATAAAAAATTATTGTCTAAATAGAGTCTACAGTTAGTAACCCTACAAAAAGCTGACTCGGTCAGGCAATAAACCCAAAAACCTCAGGAGGAAATATAACGAAAAAAACAATTGTTCTAAATACACTCGTTGGCTATGAGATGCAAAAATGATTGGGTGATGGGCTGTAAATTCTAAACTTTAACCCTTTATGGCCCAGTGTTGTTGTAGAGCAAGATTAACAATTTAAATCCATTATATTTTGTTGTTTATTGACTTACCTTACTTCTTTCAATTAATTAACCTTTTTACGTAAGGTTTTGTCTGAAATGAAAAAGTCAGTGTCACGAGCGGGATTCGAACACACGACCTTCGGCTAAATACGCCGCTGCTCTAACCACTTGAGCTATCGTGACTTCGATCCGCTCGGACACCAACTCCTCATCTCAACCTACAACCTTTCGAATTTTTCCTCCTTTTTGCCATTTTTCAAATGTCGTGTAATCAAGATTCGATTCTCGGCGACATATGAAGTCGCCACGGGGAGACGACAGCTCAAGTGGTTAGAGCAGCGGCGTATGGAGCCGAAGGTCGTGGGTTCGAATCCGATAATGACACTGAATTTTTCATTTCAATCAAAACCTTGCCTAAAAAGATTATCTAATTAACAATTTAGTTCAAAGTTAGCGGGAATTCCCATAAGTTTGGTGATAGAGTTTAGAGAGTTGCCAATAAAATCAGTGTTGCCAATACACGTGCAGATACTCAGCAGGACCCGTTGGCACCAGCCCTAAAATCGCGGGATTTCCTGCTAACCTTAAACAAAATTGCTAATTTTGGCTTTGCTCTGATACAACTACTTTGAGCAAGAAACGGATAAGGTATAAGCGGGACATGAAAAACTTCATGTTTGGCCAATATGACAATCGGTACAAGATACAGTGGTGGGATGAAGAGCCATTTTGGAGAAAGAATATTCCGTCATGAAGATTTTAGATTGACACAAAAACATCAGTGTTGCCAATACACGGGAAAATACATCGGAGGAAAAACACCGCACCCTCCCTAACCTCATGGAGTTATCTAGGCATTAGTAAATTAGGTAAATTTCGTTTTGTTCTGCGGCCGTTGGGCAAGAAAGGGTTAAACTGGACATTAAAAAATTTGTGTTTGTAAAATAATAGAACATGCAGTGGTGGTANTTAAATGAATTGTGTTAGTTTCCTCTTCTACATAAATAAAACATTTGTTCTTAAAGTGTTACTTTACTTTTAAATTTAAAAACAGCTTGTCGATAAATTGGGTTAATTGGTTTAAGTAAAGTCGGAAAACGTTTTGTCCAGTCAAAACAGTCATCCTGTTTCATGAGGTGTTTTAATTAATGAGGAAGACCGACTATCTTTATCGCTATGAAATAATGCTTTCTGTGTAAGTGTTTAAAACGGGGATTGTGTGCCGTTTGTACGTTAGCCAGGGGACAGCCAAGCAATCATGCTGCCGGCTATAATTCTTTTGTTCGACTCCGAGGAAATGGCATGTCCGACTGGGGGACGGAGGGCGTTCTGAGGAACACCTCTTCAATTTACAGTTGGTGAACTCACATTCTCCGTGACACGCAAGCCGACTCCCCAACCTGAATTATTCACTTGTTACCCAGGCAAATTAAAGGGTAGTCCCTTCGGTAGCGGCCCAATTTAATTGTTTATGCTTGTTTCTATGCTCGCCGTATAACCGGCCCTTGAGCGTAAGCCGAGTCCGGCCGATCACGTCTACATACGCAGTGCACGTTTAACAAACACGCCCACGATGGGTGGCTCAACTGTATTTAGCTTTAATTTATTTATTCCAAAAGTACCCACTCACTACAGTCTATCCGGTGTAAAATATTCACCGCGCTGAAAAGAAATAATTCATCTGAGAATAAATGACAGTTTTTACTCTGAGCGGAAATCTATATTTTCAATAGCCTTCCATTTAAGGTATCATCAGTGCCTTGGGCCCAGGAGACAGGCTTAAAAAAAATGATCTTTCGATTTAACAATTTCTTGCCCCAAATATACTAAAGTTAAGTTATTTCTCTCAGTCTCAGAGCAACAGCAAATTTAGCAAGCTTGCTAAAGCTTAGCTAATCCAATTAGGGCGGGTGCAGTGTTTTTCCTTCAATGTTTCGCCCAGTGTATTGGCAACACTGATTTTTTTGCGCCAATCTAAAATCTCATCATAGAATCTTCTTTCTCCAGCATAACAACATAAAATTTTTCATGTCCAGTTTAAAATTTAACTCTTTTTTGCTCAAAGTTGCTTCAAAGCAAAGCCAACATTAGAAATTTTTATTTAGAAATCGTGAGATGCGGTCTGGTGTGATGTAGGTTTCAGAAAAACATTTTCTTTATCGTGCCAACGTTTCGATCTTTATTGAGANCCATGATTGAATATGCTCATGTTGTGTAGATATTTCCTCAGATTCCAGTGACCGGTAAATAGTCCCATCACTCCTTTAACTGTAGCAGTGTTTTTGCCTGTCTTGTTGAAGGTGGTTTTATATTTGTGAACGGTGTCTATCACCAGTTTATCTACTTCTCCTTTTGTCTTTTGTGATCTAGTCTGTGTATGATTATGCTATCCCAAGAATAGGTCCGGGTCTTATAGACCCTCCTCTATCCAGTGTGTCTGGTTTTTCCTGTCCCGAAATTCCCTTGCGTCCTAGTACCGAAGATTTCATCAGGTTGTTGTGTTTCCCAGTCTTTTGAGACTAATTTTGATGTGAATCTTAATAGCTACTGGACTACCTGATCTTGACAAGTTTTAGACATTGTAACCTCTTTTAATATCAATTTCGTTTGAGGTTAGCAGGATATTCCGTCAGTTTAGTGCTGGTGCTAACAGTTCCTGCTATGTTTATGCCCGTATATTGGCAACACTGATTTATATGCCGCCAATCGAAACCCTATCACTAAACTCACAGAACTTCCCGCTAAACTTGTAACAAGATTGCTAAATTTCGTTAAGACATCAATAATTTTATGAATTGAAATGGTTAAGTAAAATATATTCTCAATGAGAATTGTTGTTAGAATAGATTCGTAACTCATGTTAACGATGTATTTATTCAATGAGAACAAAATACACCGCTAACATTCGGCAGAAATAAATAAACTTTTGCTAGTGTCGGAAGCCTTTTGATAGATTTCCCAAAAGGAAAATTAATAAAATCGGGTTGGAGGAAGAAGACTTTCCAGGGAAAGCTGGATCCTTAGTAAGTAAAGGAAGAAAACGAATTCGGCAATCGAGAAAAAAGGGAAAGGGCGAAAAAGAAGAAAAAGTTTGAACCATTTGTTAGAACAGTCTGAAAGGAAGTCGTATTTTATTGGCGGAGGATCTGTCCAATTCTGCCAACTCGGAATAAACAAATTGGCAACAAGTTGGGAGTTATTGGACTGTTCCGAGAGAGCACGTGACTGTTACGAGGAAAGGAGAATAGCGCGAGAATACTTTAGCGAGGGGTTATGGAGGGGTAGCAGCCGAATCGATAGTTCAGAGATGGTGCCTTCAGACCTAGGAATCAATCTAAACACATTCTTATTACATCCTCCCTTACAAACTTTTCTAACAAATTACCACATTGCAAAACGAGTCGAATATATATATCTAAACGCGATTTTTTTTTTTTTTACACCTCGCGTTTTTTATTGTAAATTAGTCCTTTGAGATGTTAGACCACATGGGAACACAGAAGATCCATAAAAAAAGAGATTGAAAGTAAACGGCAAACTATCATTGAGAATTGGTTAATAAACAACCAAACAAATATTTAAAAAAATTCGCTCTATTTTTGTCAATAATTCAAAACATATGAGAGGTATATCTTGTTTGTAAGAAAGGAATTTGTTCGAATCAAAACCGGTTGGCGAATTACAAAAGCAATTTAACTTTGCAAGCTTAAAACAAACTAGACTTGGCTTTCAAGTGATTTTCGTCGGCAGTTGTAAAAGTGGAAAAAATTGCGCCTTGGCTACAACACGACCTGGATCCTGTCTAGAGCGTTTAAAATAATGGGAAAACTGGACTGGTTCCAATTTCGGTAGCCACCTGGAACTAGCGTTAAATTTAACATGACGGCTTATTAGAATCTTGTAATAAGGGTCGTTAACTCTTCCCCCTTTCGGCCTTTTACAAATTCGACAAACAAATGATACCACGTGTCCTTTGAGCCCTATGAAGCCTATTTTAATACAATTTATATTAATCTTATCCCACCTACGTCAGACTTTGAAGGTTCTGTAAATTAATCTTAGGAAAAAACCTGCTCATATTTTTTTAAAAAATAACGTTGAATTATCTTATAAGAAATACTGCCAATTAATAAAGGGTAAAATATCAAGATAATCTGTTCATAATTGATAAACAATAACTTTTAACCCTTTATGGCCTAAAATTATCTTAGAATAAGACGAACGTTAGCAATTTGGTTAAAAGGATAGAGGAAATCCCATAAGTTTAGTAATGGAGTTTAGATTGACGCCAAATAAATCAGTGTTGCCAATACACGGACAGAAACATAGCAGGAACCGTTTGCGCCCGCCCTAAACCGACGGGATTTCCTTCTAACCGTACACAAAATTGCTATAAAAAGGAGTTACACTAGCAGAAAATCCTCATAAGATCAGACAGCCAAGAAAGAAAAAGAACACATGAAAATTCGACATTGAATGCATGCAAAATTCCAAAGTCTAGCTTCCTAACATGGGTACTAGGACGAGAAGGAATTTCCAGAACGAAAACGTCGACACACTGTCTAGAGAAAAATCTGGAAAACCATATAAGCAATGAACCTAATCTTGGGACAGCAAAGACAAACATAAAATACTTCATTACAAAATGGATCCAAAAAAGGCAAAAGGCGAAGTGGATAAAATCAAGAGGTGTCAGACAAAGCACCCTCACCAAGAATGGCGGACTAACTGCTACAATTAGACAGGCCTAAACTCAGAGGAATGTTAGGAATGGTATCTGAGAAAACATCTATATAACACGAATATATTCAATATTGTAGATTATCCAATAAGGAAGAAGAAACAGCCACTAGTAGTGGCATAGTCTAATGCCAATCAACCACTCAATGGAGACATGGCTTGAGATACCAGTTAACCCAGGGAAAGGAATTGTAGTAGCAACGACAATCAATGACCTAATAGGTCCATTCTTAGGAGAAGGATCAATTGCTCTGAATTAAGGAACTAGGACAGTACAATGAGCCAGAAGGCTGCACAGCTTGGCGAACATAAAACACCCGCTTTCTTGTATCCATCATCATCATAATAATCGTTAATGTGTGGTGATTAGTGACCGTTAATCGATAATTATTCAGAAATCGTGAGATGCGGTCTGGTGTGGTGTAGGTGTCAGAAAAACATTTTCTTTATCGTGCCAACGTTTCGATCTTTATTGAGATCATCTTCAGCGCCTGGGATTTACAAACATTGTTTACATTTAACAAATACATTTAGGATGTGGAAAAGTCAATTTATACAATGCAAAATATATTTGTTATATTCAATCAAAGTATTTCTACTCACTTAAAGTGTTTGTCTTCTGTGTAATTGTGCCATTCTTGCGTGTCGTGTTGAGAGTGCCAGTGAGATTTTGCTATTTTGTGTTTATATACGTACTTTGATTGAATATAAAAAATATATTTTGCATTGTATAAATTCACTTTTCCACATCCCAAATGTATTTGTTAAATGTAAACAATATTTGTAAATACCAGGCCCTGAAGATGTCTCAATAAAGATCGAAACGTTGGCACGATAAAGAAAATGTTTTTCTGAAACCTACATCACACCAGACCGCATCTCACGATTTCTGAATAATAATCGTTAATGTTGGCGTTGCTCTGAAGCAACACGAACAAGAAAGGTTTAAATTGTAAACTGGGCATAAAAGATTTGGCGAATAAAACAATCGATACAAAACGCACAGATGGGCTGAAGAGCCATGCGGGAGAAAACAGACCCCAATGTAGAAATTTTACCTTGGCGAAAATATCAGTGTTGCCAATACCCGGGATGAAAAATTGAGAGTAAAATACTCACCGCTCTGAACTCATTGGGTTAGCAAAGTTTTAGCAAGTCTGCTAAATTTTCTGTTGCCCTGAGGCTGTTTTTTTGCTCTGGTTTTCCCCTATTTTATTACATTAGCTCTATGGATTATAATTTGTTGTAAACGTTTCTTTTTCAAGAGAGTCCGTACCTTCTGTTTTTAAGCATCGAATTTTTCTATTCTATTTTAATCTATTACAACCAATTATCATTTTTTAGTATACTAAGCATTTGTATAAGATATTTTACAAATATTAAACGACTTTCTCTTGCAGTCAGCTGAGTGATGAATCTATGATTTGATCGTTACCCATGACCTGTTTGGTCTGTGAGGCGCGTTTCGGCACTTCGTCAACTTTAGTGTGTATATGAAATTTGTTTCAAATCTCTTTTCCGGATTTTCATTGTTTGTCGATGTCTTTGTTGGATTGTTTGGATGTATTGTGTTTGTATATTTGCTATTTTTTAATTTAATTTTTCGTCATTTTATTTTGTACTTCGTGTAATTTTTTCATTCTTGTCCGTATTATTGAGGGTTCGTGATGGTTTTCTGTGAGGTGAGTCGCGTATTTCATTGTCCCTAAACGATATTATATGTTCTTTGTACCTGTCTGATAGAAACATGATTAAGAGGATTTGTGAAAATAATTGGGAAAAAATCCGCAATTTAAGGATTGATCGGAAGATAACATCGATTTGTATTGTTAATGTCATTTACAGAAATAAATGACGATATTTTGTTGAAACTGTGTCGGATGGTCAGCGATTTGCTTTTGAAAGCGGTTTGTTCAATATTGATCATGGTCCGCTTATTCTCCCGCCGTCAATGATTACGTTATACCTTACGCGCCTGACAAACACCACAATGTATTGAAACTGCGTCAAATTTATTTGAACACTTTTATGATTAAAAAACTTGTCTTTATTTTCACATTATAGTCTTCAGCTTTAATTTATAAATAATATGAATACTATTTCATTAAAACACTAATTTTCGTGGTCCGCTCGACCAATTAATATCTCTCAATTAATTAAGGTTTTTAGTTGAGATAAAAAAGTCAGTGTCACGAGCGGGATTCGAACCCACGACCTTCGGCTAGATACGCCGCTGCTCTAACCACCTGAGCTGTCGTAACCTCGATCCTCTCGGACACTAACTTCCCCACCATTATAATTTTTCCTTCCTTTTTGCCATTTTTCAAATGTCGTGTAATCTATTTGATTCTCGGCGACAAATGAAATGACCAATGAGAGCTTTAGTGAAGTTGTATTTCATTTTAACTTATTAAATTTACTAGTTTTCGTTTAATATCATTTTTGAAACTTTGCAGGTTGCTTCAATTTTGTACAAAAGAGTCTTTTTTCTTTACTTTGTATTGCTTTCATTTTTTTAAATGAAAGTTTGTCATTTTATAATGATTTAATGACAATCTTTTTAAACCGTTTGTCATATTTTTTATCAATTAAACGACAAGTTTACATTCCTGACAACTTTTGAAAAATTAAGTATACTTCTTTACAGATCATTACTGGGAGTAACTTTTCTGTAAGCGCTATATCTCTCAGTATTTAAATTACAAAACAATTTTATTTAAACTATAGACAAGACCTTTGGAAACTCATAAAAGTTTATCTTCTAAATGATATTTATTTGCTTAAAGTTACAATAAAAAGACCACATCTCACGATTTCTGAATAATCATCGACTAACGGTCACAACACACATTACAATATAAAATGAATCTCATAGGGATTTTATGCTCTTTCCATTGGAGTAATCAAATTTACAGTAAAACTAATATTTTATGATTTACGGGGGACTTTACGAAATCCAAGTGTGAAAGGTTGAAATAATCTGAAAATCTAAACATCCCGACTTCAAGGAAGAATCAGATTTTGGACAACAGCGTCTTTTTTGGTCAAATTTGACCTGTAATTTGACATGAAAAATATCCTGAAGTATTGACCCCTAACGGATGAGATAAATAAATGGTTGAGCAGCGGTGTATTGAGTCGAAGGTCGTGGGTTCTAATCCCGCTCGTTACACTGACTTTTTTTTCTCAACTAACAACTTAATTAAAACGTTGGAAGTATTAAAAGACAAACTGAAGACTGTAACATGCCGAAACGCTGACTGACCAATCGAGACAAGATAGGCTGAACAAAATGATCGGTAACGACCAAATTAATTTTAATTGTACAGTGCTGAATTTGAAAGAGTATCTTCATTTTCCAGTAGTACCAATTTTTTCACGCTCAGTTCATGGGTGTCATTCCTTGGCTCTATATATTATATCGTGAGCGTGTAGGAATGTCACCCAAATCTTGCGCACGGCATGCATTTGAGAAAACAGGGCCGTTTTATTGTATATAGTAATTATAGTAATTTTATATTCCCTTTGTGTAAACAAATGAATGTATTTATTAGAGTGAATATCTAGTGTGATGAACGATGTCCAATCATTGACTACTCCATCAACACAATTTGATTAGAGTCCGGAATGTAGGAAGTGGCTGCTCAATGTGACCTTCATAATTGAAGAGTGTTTCCTTGGCCCCATATAGAGAGCGTGAAGGAATTCTGACAGGGGAATTATGCACCATGGCAGCGAATTGTTGGGGCTCTTGTTCCAATTTATTGGATGAAACAGAGTTGTTTTATTACTATATAGTGAATTTCTTGTTTTATATTTAGATTTTGGTATATGGAGATTGATTGTATTTATTAGAGTGAATGTGTAGTGCGAGACGGGCAATGATGGAATATTGATTACTCTATGGAATCTTAATTAGATTTGTGTCTGGTATGTAGAGAATGCTTGCTCGCTGTGTCCCTTAGAATTGAAGTGTTTCCTTGGTTCCAAATAGAGAGCGTGCAGCAATGACAACCCTGATAGTGCGACAACTTTTCGTTCCCCTTTTCTGTTATTATATCTGTTTGTTTATTTATTTTTAGAAGACACAGCTGTCGTTTTGTGTTCCTTTTTTGTGTATCTTGAGAGTGAATGTGTAGTGTGATCGGTCCCCCGGTGGAATATTGAGCATCTTGAGTGAATGGTATATATTAACTGGAGCGAATTTATTTAAGAATAAACGAATAAACGAGAGTAAAAGAGTGTGTCTAGGCTACAACCTGTAGTTTGATCCAGCTTTTTGCCTTCTTCAAGTGGTTGGTTTTATCAATGGCAACAAGTTAACCACTTCGCCGACCTCCCCCCCCCCAGTAACAAGATCACAAACCCACCATTAAAATGGTGAAAATGTACGAAAAAGAATGATTCATGACAATAGGTTCATCGCCCCTCATCCTCAACATGCAATTCCTCAACTTCATTATTAACTAATATAGGTAAGTATCGGTGAATATAAAGTTATGAAAGTTCACGAATGAGCAATTAGTGTAACAATTAATACCTTCACTGAAGGTGGCGAGAAGCACGTAAACTCCTGACAGGCCAAAATCCGGGAGATAGAAGAGAGAAAGGAGAAGTGGAAATATGATAGCTGATTTATCCGAAATTGTTTTCTCAAAATGTCCAAAGTAAGTAAAATTGACTTAGTAACTGGGTAGACTCAATCAAGCTTATTACTAGATAGAGGTTTTTGAATAATGCCCGAAGATGATTTTTTTATAATATACCTTCCCTTTGCGCGTGGGTAGTTTTTTGTTCTTCGGTTACTTATAAACATGGAATTAAACTAGGATAGTTTCCTTTCAATATTCGCGGTGGTGCGGGGGAGGGAGTTATTTAAGTTCAATGAGTGTTTTGGGTGGTCCTATTTCACCACCCACGACTTCCTCCGGTTGCCGCCATTTGCAATTTCGTAATAGTTTTTTCCGTGTCATGCCCAAAATGAGGACAGCCGATTGGGTAGTAAGTGGATTTCATCAAAAGATAAACAGAGTTATTGGAGCAAGACTACGTCTAATTGACGCTGCCCGAATATGAATATGATCAATCATTTCCTATATCAGATCCCCCCGACCGCTAGACGATATTTTTTAACACCGTTCATCATAACATTTTTTCTTTTTGTTGTTGTGGGAACTAAATGGGAATTTAATCTTAATCTTACATCAATTGTTTGCTTATTGTGTGCTTATATCTACTCACAAATGTTCAACCACTTTGTGAAAAATTTCCTAAATTTGATATACGCGAAGAAAAAATCTATATGTGAAAGCAACTTTTATCATAATAGACGACTTCGGTTTTTGAAGGTGTATTTGAGGGTAAAGTTCTAAAATAGAAGAGCTTTTTGTTATTGTTACTGATTTGATTAATGATTATTTATAATCTTTTTATTTCCACCAATACCTTTCATAAAGATTAATTAATTGAAAAAAAATTAATTGGTCAATCGGACCACGAACTGTAATGGATTTAATTATTTATGATGATAAAAATGCTGCCGATGAGCTAGTAATACTCGGTCAATTCTGGAATGGACAAGGCGGATCAAAATGGTCAGAAACAACCAAAATAACCCGCCGACCTCATGAAGCCGATGATTTAGTAATACTCGGTCAATTCTGGAATGGGCAGGAAGACCAAAATGATCAGAAACGACCAAACAACCCGCCGACCTCATGAAGCCGATGATCTAGTAATACTCGGTCATTTCTGGAATGGGCAGGAAGACCAAAATGATCAGCAACGACCAAACAACCCGCCGACCTCATGAAGCCGATGATCTAGTAATATTCGGTCATTTTTGGAATGGGCAGGAAGACCAAAATGATCAGAAACGACCCAAACAATCCTCAAATCCCATGAAGCTGATGATCTTCCAGTAATAAAGAAATCTTAAAGAAACCGGGCTGTTCTATTGAATCTATCTTGGATTCTGTTTTCTTTTGTGTTTATTGAGAGGGAATGTATTTATTAGGGTGAATGTGTTGGATGATATCGGAATATTGACTACCCCAACATACCTCAAGTAGATCTGTGTCCGGCATGTAGAGGGTTGTTGATCGATTATCGTCTATAATTGAAGGGTGTTTTCTTGGCTCCATATAGAGAGCGTGTACGAATGGCACACGATATGAGAATTGCGCTTCAGTACGGCAGCGAGTATTAGGTCTCCGATTTATTATAGGAAACTGGTCTGTTTTATTGGTAGATATCTCGTCTTGCATTTCCTTTTTGTGTATATTGAGAGTGAATGTATTTATTAGGGTGAGTTTGTAGTGTGGGATGGACGATGGCATATTGCGTACCCTATCAACTTCAATAAGATTGTGTCTGGCATGTAGAGTTGCTCGATATGTCTCATTAATTGAAGAGATCCATTATTTGTCTCCTTATAGAGAGCGTGTTACAATGCCACTCGAATCGTTCTTAGCCATGGCAGCTTTTGGATCCAGTTTTTTGCGAAAAAAGGCAGTTTTATTTCATATAGAATTTGATATTTCGTTTTGTGTTCCTTTTTTCTTTAGAGTAGGAGGTCTGGTGGTGGAATATCGAGTACCTTTTGTTGTTATGGGTAAATAAACTCAATTATTATTTAATAAGCATTTAAATAATTCTCTGTAAAGGGTTATTTTCCATTTATCAAATGCATAATCTTCTTAGATTGAAATCCTCGGTTGAAGGGAGGATCGAAGTTCATTCGGTTCCTCTGATGACCATTACTTAACTTTATTTTATTATTATCGCTTGGTTCCACATAAACAATTCTCGCAGTGTAGGATCAAGTTAAAATCGGTTAAGTTTCTGCAAATTGAACAACCGTTTCGACGAGTATTTCGTATTTAAGCCTTTACCTGACATGGATTTCTCGGCGGGATCGCGATTCGTTTTCTACTCGAGAAAACTCTTCTCAAAACTTGGCAAACCACATCTGGTATAGCCGTTTGCTAACGGCTATCTTCACCATCTGCAGCGAGCAGTTTTTTCTCCTTTGTTTCGCACACCATTAAGCAGCGAAAATACTGTTTATTATGTTCTACCTTGCCAACAGGGAACAAGGATTTGTTCTTTCTTACGACTGAACTATATTTTGTAAACAAATTGACCTCATACAATACACTACACTATACAATTCTGTATTTTTAACATTACAAGTAAATGTTTACATTTATATAGTTTAGACTTGGTGTGAATCAGTTTCTTTCACTATGAATTGAACTTGAATATTCAGCAAATGAAGTTTCTTTCTGAAAATAGCTTTTCATTCAGGAGATGATCGATGATTATACATTGTAACGCGGTTTGAACTAAATTTACGGTGGTTGGATTAATTTAGTAATATAGGTTTCACAAAGGACCGCAACTCCGAAGTGTCAGCCCGAAACAAAACCGACTTTGATCAAAACCCATTGGAAAGGACATTCGCGTGTTTCTCCGGTGAGCTTTCACCCGTCAACCCCGAGAAAGTGTCATGAAACGGGACGCCGGTGATTCGAGAGAAAACGCAAAACCGAAATAATGCCGGAAACAAAACCGCCGTTTTTGTCGTTTTCTCTCCCGGCTTGTACGCTTTTATAACGGAGCTTTTAATCTGCAGCGGTTGTAAGTTTTTTTTTTCACCCGGTGATGTGATACCCCTAAACAATAATCAAGCCGACATCCCGTGCCTATTTTTTTCCAAGTGAACGCACACAATAACATAAATTTGTTATGAAGTATGAGTTTGTGATAGATATGTATTTGAAAAGGCCATCTGATGTTATAAACAGTAAATCATAAACTATAAACATACAAAATCTTCCATATTGGAAATATTTGTAGAAGGAGAAGCGAGGAAAAGATCATTTAAGCTCCAGAAACGATCAAATTGGATGAGAAATAAAAGCTTCAGGCACAACTATAATTAATAAAATCAGAGCTAAAGAATTGCTGACTGAATGCACGGTCCGAGAAACACTCTATACATCTTATATCTCAACAGACTACAAAGGAGAAGAATTCAGGAGGAAAAATGGCATAGAGATGGCTCCAAAACAAATGAAGGAACCGAATCATGCGTTTGTTGAACAAGCCCAAAATATGCGCAATCAAACTCAACATGGATCTCAGTATTTCAAGTTAAAATTCAACAACGCTTGCACTTTATAAAACCTTAAAAGAGGCTACACTGACAGAACACCTGATGATATCTTGGGTACCAGGACACAACGGAATTTTGGGTTACGAAAAGAAAGATACAATGACCTGAGGACCTGCAAGTCCGTATTGTAGTGAAGCAGCGAATATGTATCAGGATGAAAAACCGCTGAATAATATATTATCTTTATTTACACAATCACAAACACAATTACAGAATACCACTCTCCTAAAGCCTACGGCGTACTGTCTGTTGTGTTCCCCTTCCGCTTTTATCCCTTCAATTCTTCTAACAGTGAAGAGAGGCGCCTTCTCCGGACTATCCTTGCACCCTTGATTCAGGGTACCTTACAATCGCTGGGATAACAGAAGCAAACATAGGATCCTCTATCACAGAATGGATCCACAAACGAAAGGAGAATTGGATAAACTCTAAAGGCAAGGCTTACTAGTTAGGCTTACTAGGCTTACTTAAAACAACCCTCAACCTGCAAACTCGCTGTTACAGTTGAAGAGGGCTAAACTCAGACAAGGACTATTGGTTAAGAGCATCTGAGAAAACATCTACTACATAACATGTGTACATTCAATGATGACACCCCCTCCAATTTGGAGGTTATGCAATGAGGCTGCCTTATTTACTTACCTTACCCGTATCATCTTCGAATGCGAAGTAACCGCTCAATGGAAGCATAACTTGAAATAAAAAGAAAACCCAGGGAAAGGAATTGTAGTAGCGTGAGTCAATAATTATAGTTAGGAGAAGGAGATGGTACTGAACTAAGGAACAAGGAAAGTACAATAAGCCAGAAGGCTGCAGTGCTTGGGGTACAAGAAACTACGACTTCCTAGTATTCATCATCAAACTAGTCTCGCATGTGCAGAAGACCACATTCTGTAATTTGCCATATTCCAAACATTTTCTGGATTTTTGCGCTCCCTTTGGTAGCATTAGGAATTGAATGGATCAAAGTACATTGAGACAGGTCCCAGCATAGCACTGCGGACAGACGCGTGTCGTCGTGGCAGTGGAACAAATATCGCGCCGCGTGTTCGGTTTTTATGAAATTGTCTTACCACATTAGAGAAATTGTTAAATGAGAAGTTGCACATATCCAATTGGTGAAACAGATATTAGACAAATCTATTATTGTTTAAAATCTAGATTGTTTAAAATTACCCAAATAAAAAAAATATACTGGAACTAAAAGTTTTTGACATTGCCTAAACAATAATATATATAATGAGGTTCATCGCAAAGAGGTGCAAACTTTACAAAAAAAATATTAGACCAATCTGTTAATAATTAAAAAACGCAATTAATTATCAAACAAACTATCATTTCTTCTGGCAATTAATTTATTTTTGTATTGAGAAATTTTTTGTTTCCAAAGTTGTTTTATTGTAAACACAAACGACTCCGACACTGTAAATGATGAATTGCGTCCAAAACAGCTGGCAGACGGAAGAATTTCCAGCGCATTCCATACCTCTTCTCACTTCTCTCCACTGCACCGGAAGCGCTAAAATGTCCTGTGAAATTTTTATCGCTGCCCCTTTCTCTAAGTAGGGGTCTTAAATATGCAATTAGCCATTCGGGAGTCATGGCATAGGGAATGTCAGGTATAAAAAACAATAAAATTGTATAACGTGAGAAGTGTGGGTTTTTTAAAATGTTGCATGTATATTTTTTGGTTCCGAACTACAGAAGGGAAGCCTTGAATTTATGGAAGAAGCAGAAACAATTTTAGTCTTTCCAAATCACAATTTCTACTTGCACTTTTCGTTTCAGGCCTTTCTGAACAAATATGGTTCCGTGTCTGATGTCTGCCTGTGGTCAATTCCTTGTAACCGGCAAAATTTCGAAACCATTAGTCGGATTCTGATAGAATGTTCAGAGATTATGCAGTTCGATTTCTAAATTTTATTACAAATGGATTAACATTTGATCAAGCGCATGCACAAAACGTGAGGAAGCTATACTGCCTACCCACTTGGCAGACCTTTTTTTGTTTATGTTCATTACAACTATCTTCAATTAAATAACAAGTAGCAATGATTAATGTACCTTTTCAGTTGGCGAGGTGGGTTTGATGGAATTCGTCGTGATGCGAGTATTTGGATTTGTGGATTATGGTTGGTGGGAAGGTTTTATGAAATTTGCGGTAACGGGAGCGGATTGCATCGTGTACGAAAGGAATATTTATATCTTTGTGGTTTTGTCGTTGAACATATAAAATGGAGCATCAAGGATTTTTCTAAGTATAGTGTGGATCCGCTGGATGATGGATGGCTTGCTGAACATAAAGTTCCACTCCGTACGTTCAAGTTGGTCGCAGTTATGTTTTGTACAGTTAGTTGAGGTTTGAACGTCAAGACAGATTTCGGTCCCAGAAGTCTTCGTACTTGTCCAAGCCTTATGTTAAGGTGCCGTCTCTTGTGTAGGGTAAGTTTGTAAGTTAGAGCGCTTGTCAATAAGTGGTGAAATTGTTCTGTATCGTATCATTACCTCTTGACGTTTCAGTCGTGTGTACGGGAGGCTAATCAGAAGAAACGAAGCGGTTGGCCTTGGTCAAGGTACGGTCTTCTGGCGCTAACATCAAAAGGGTTGACGTTGTTGACTGAGACTCCATATGGCCGAATCCCTTGGCCCCCCCAACACCTTGGTTTGATGAGGATGAGCCAAGGATGGCCATTGTGTTGGCAGCCAACGTTCGGCCCGATATTTGCACGTCTTTCGATGGCCGAAATTTGCTTAGTGTGTACGTGCCTTGAAAAGAGGATTCAACGTCAAGTGTTTGTCGATATACATTTTTTCGCACCAAGAATCTAGTAGGGTAAGGTTGAAGGTTAGCAATGGAAAAGTCTCGTTCAGAGTTACGTGACAGAATAGTCGTATCGTCTGGAAATGTCAGTGTGGTGGATGGTTTGGTTAGTTTGGATGAGATAGGAGGTCGGCTGCTTACATCTGGTACTGTGTGGGGGCCAGAACACTGCCCTGAGATAGGCCAGCAAGAATAAGGTGTTTTGGGGACTTGGTACCAGCCAAGAAGCTGCGGAGGATTAGGCACTAGGTAAAGGTTAGGATCCAGGGGCAAAGTCTGCAAGCCTGTGTTCCAAAGACGATGGAAAGCCTGAGCAATAGCGAAAAAGGCTTTTAATTGACAATACTTACATCTTTTATTTGTAGGTTTAATTTATATTCCCCCTTTTTTTTCTTACTTTCCTAGGTCAAGATTATAAAGCCTTGGAAATTGAGAAGAAAATAGTAAACCTCCTCATGTTCTCTGGTAGATTTCTCCAAGTGTAGTCCTGATTATAATGAGCTCGAGCAAGCATTTCTGTCCTTCACAAGACCAGTCGTGGACGCTCTATCACGATTCGGACCATTCCCATCAGTGGAATGATTTTGTTTATATTAAAGAAAATTTATTTAGCCGGTCATAAATTGTCACGAGACAATGAGTAAGTATTACAATTGATTTTTCCAATTAAACTGCTCAAAAATGAATAGAGATATTTGTAATTTATTCTATTAATTTTAATTAAATTGACGGATATATTCTTGTTAATGGAATAAAACAAAATAGAAAATACAAAACAAAAACAAAACAATTGTTCATCCTCATTTTTAATAACGGATTTACTTAAGAATAATAAACATGAAGATTACGCATTCGGCAAAGAAACAACATTTCTCGTCTTTTTTCCATTTTAATCCAGTTGCAGTTTCTTTAACCATGAAATGACACTATCTTGAACCAGAAGTTCCCAATATTATTGTGAGAATGAGACATCGAGGTGACCGGCAAGTGGATATCGCAGAGGCAGTTGAAGTTTATGCCAGAGTGGTCTCCAGGTGTTTAGCCCGATTCCAAGAGACATGAAGTGCCAATAGGAGATCTGGTCAGCCCATTACGACGCTAGGGGAGGACAGAAGTACACGCAGAAACTCTAGCCAAGGCATAACAAGCTTCAATTATGTGGGACACACGGAGCATCGTTTTTCTGCATAAGGGGCATCTCTGCGCTATGTGTAAGCTTTGGCCCAAGAGCATCATAGTTTTAGTTTTTAGATTCATAATTCTGTACATCTTAAACAACTACTATTAAATATCTAAATTATTTTCCGGCATAGCAATCATAAGAATCATCGAAACCACTTCATCTCAATGCTGTCATCTGGGCGATAGAAATTTCTAAACAAAGAAACAATATTATTTATAGTCAAAAAATTATATTCTATGAACCCTACTTATTATTTATTAAAAGAAATTACGGTTTGATCTTTCAGTTACTATAAAATATGCTACGTATCTGTGGAAATTATTTATTTTTTACCCTCTAATTCCGTTGGTTATGAGTCCAAACAATGTTACCGGGAATATTGTATGCGATATTTATATCAATCGGTTGCCTCTTTTATTCATAGGACAATATCCGTCCGTCACCCAGTGCGGTTTACCAAGAATATCATCGGTATTACATATCTATGTCATTAAAAATCCAATTACGGGCCGAGAATGAAAATATGATACGACGTCGTGTAATTTGCTCCAAATCGATGGGATAACGGGTCACTGGAACAGTGGGAGGCAATGAAAAGCTGAATAAATGATTTAGTTCGAAATAAAACGCCGTGCGATATATGTATACACATATATGTTTGGAAAAGAGGGAACGGCGTAGTTTTTCTCACTAGCACTGCATCCGGAAGACTCAGGTTATGAGAAACCAGCCAACGCCCTTTCGATGGGCTAAGAGGCAAGGAGGTCTCTAGGTCAACTTTTTAGGAAACATAGCGAGTTCTCAGGGAAAGGACAGATACTTGGATGGAAGGGTCAGGATGAATCGAAAGCTCGGTAAGGAGATTTTGGAAGGTTCATCGAGTGCATTAGATTTGTAGATTGTACTCTACTCGATAGCCTGAGGCATATCGGACAATACAGGACTTGGACAGCATGCAAGAATGCGGTAGGAGAGGAAAGGTGAAGCGAATTGCCCTCACCTTTTCCTGTCCTCATGCGACCTCCTGCCTACACGCAGCATCTACTATTTAGGTGTGTAACAGAGCAAAAGGAGGCAACGCACCTTTTTATCCTATAAAGAGTATCAGTCCGGAGAGGATGGACCTTCGGCTGGGAAGTGGGCGAAACCCGAAGGGGTGAGCCTACGGTTCATCGGAACCATTCGTCTTCATAAAAGCCTGGTTGAAATCGGCAATGGTCGGCAGCCTCTTCGCTGCAACCTGAAAAGGTGAACTTCATATTTACGGTCACACTTACTACCAGCTTGTTCCGGTATCCTTAAGGAGACTTGGTGAACAAAAGGTGGAACCCTTTCTCAATCTTTATACCTGAATAAAGTCCAGAAAGTGAGTAAGTGAACCACATCCTGTCTGAAAAGACGAGGGGAACAGAACATGACCGATTGAACTATGAGTGCAAGTAATTTCCAAACTTATAGTTAGTTTGTTGCAGTTATGGATGGTTTTGACTGGAATAGAAGTCGGTAGTTCCTGTTTTCAATGTACAGAGTTGTGTTAAGTTTTGCGCCTCAACTATTTTGGCGTAATGGATGAGGCCCAGGCTTCTGTTAGGGTCTGGCCACCAGTACATCCCATATAAAATGAACTTCCTAGCCACTCTTTATTTAACCTATCCTGGAATAATATTTAACTGTCCGATGGAAATGGAGAGAAGGAGTACTCATACCTATACAAGCCGTCCCTCAAGGGACATCCCAACACCTATGTAGCAATTCTGCCTTCTGGCTCGAATCCTACTCCAGAATGCTTATTAAAGACTGGTGAAGACAGGAGGCCAAGTTGAATGAAGACAAATGGACACGATACACATTTACATGGAAAACAGTTTACCTTTGTACAAGAACGTCAAAGAACAGCCGACTTCCACTCGTCAGTTATTTAGAACAATGATTAGTAGTAGGATTATGATGGATGGAACTCCTGGTATGGAAGTTTTGGAAACGAAATCAGGGATCAGTTCATTTACAGAAGGCATGTTGTGGATTATGAGGTTATTTGGTTTTGGCAAACTGCTTGAAAACCTTTGTCTGGAATAATTGGATGCGCTGGATATTTGAGTAGTATAAATATCGAATGGGAGCAAGAATGCTTATGGGACGCTGGCTCGGATCTGCCTGTTCTCTGAGAACTGAAAGAAAAGGTAGAGTGAGTTTCTTACAATCACGTCTGATTTTCGTTCTAATCTTTTCTTTGTCTCAGATGTTGAAGTGTTTATGAACTGAACTTATCGTTTAAAGTCAACGAACTGTCTAAGTATAGACATAAGTAACTGACTAGAGTAAAAGTCGGTGGTTGTTGTTAACTTATATACATTGTTGTGTATTAAGCATGAACGTAACTTGGGTGCACTTGTCCTTGTTTCATTTCATATAGGAGGGGGCTGGGTTGGATTGAAGGAATGAGATGTTCTAAGTATTGGATGTATCGACAAGTCAGCAACATAAAATATGTTGGATGGGACTGTTCTTCGCCGGCTTGGATTGGCTATCTATATTACACAAAAGAGCTTCCTTAGTTGTTCAGATCTAGAAGAACTTGAACAAAATTTCAAGAAGAATCCGTCGCACCAGCTAGTCGTCAGTCTGCTGTCTAGGTGTACTGAGTATCTGAGTTGAAGTCGGTAGTTACTTGGTTTTGATTTTTATCGTACATAGAGTGGTGTAACAGAATTAGAATTCTGGTTGGACTTCTAACAGGGCACATCCGCCAAGAAGGCACAGGCACTCGATAGGGGTACGGATCTCTGTTCATATACTGCCAGGAAGAAGAGGGGACCGCAGAACACGTTTTATGTTTTATGTAAGTGTAGATTCTTCAAACTGGGAGAGGAAAAGCCGTAACCAATATCGCTAAGGAGATGCTGGTAAGGCTATGGAAATTGATTAACCACCTCTAGCCAGTGAGTCATAAAAATAAAAGAGCACAATAGCACACTCAAATCGAAGTGCTTCTTTTATCCTTATCCCTATCCGCAGAGTAGTATATTAACTTTTATCGTAAATATGTCATTGCATATAGTTGTTTTTCGTGAAATGTTGCGAAAATAAGCAATATTTTGTTGGGTCTTAGTGGATATGAGTTCAATAAAAAATAAATAAATAAAAACTTAAAAAAAACTGTTTCTGACTAACAATGTAGCCAAATTTATTTGAAATAATTAATTACGTTCGTTGGTCCCAAATGCCTGGTTCGAAAAACAGCTAATGACTGATGACATCTCATCTGCCCTGTTTATTTCGAATTAAATGACTTTTATCTAGATCATTATCTTATATATGTAATATTTTAGAGCAAAATATAATCTGATTAGAAACAGCGTTTGATCAATTAAATAAATTATTAAATATTTTTCAAAATCGTTGTTTTATACCATTAATTTAGTGAACATTCTTTCCTACGTTGGAAGTAGTGTCATCACGTGTTAAATAATTGATGCCTGATAGTTCTAAATGGGTATTCGATTAAAAAAATAACCACGCTAAGCCTGCGTTCGAGGACAGTTTAATTGGCAAGATTTTCAAAAATGTCAGCTTTAATGATATCCGTCATTTTCAAAATAGTATCCCCCCCGTTTGGAAAGAATTCAAACGTTGCCGAGAAGGGGAAGGACCACCGGGTCGCCGTCTTATCTAATAATCTTTCGTCCATCTAATTAACAAGAATTTTAAGGGGAGAGTCGCGTTTGAAATAGTTGCTTTCGCGTTTGATCGGGCGGCGCGAGTATCGCGAAAATCGTAATAAAACCTTTTAAGTGACATGCTCCAAAAGGCGTTTGTGGCAATTGGCAAAGTTTATTGTATACATCCGGGGAAAATTACACAAAAGGAATCCCACGAATATGCGAGATGTTCTGACGGATTTCGACAGGTCTGTGGGTACTCGGCATTCCAGAATGGACACAACCACTCACTCAAATAAATACACTCACACAATCTAATAACTCCGCTCCCAATCCCATTGCAAATATATATAAAACTAAATAATCTGAACTACTTTGGTGTGTTTGTGAGTACTCGATATTCGACACAGACCAGATCCATACACACTTAACCACTCACGCAAATAAATACATTCACACAAACGAATAGTCACTAGGCTTAATATATATATAGTTGTAGTGTCCGGCTACTCGTGTTCAAACTTTCCCAGTAGTTTCTACATTCAAAAAAGAACCAAAACATCAATTAACTATGGTCATAATCTCAACAGTTTCGGAGTTATTTCACTTTTTCTTATTTTTGATGATTTTTGACAATGATAACTCCAAAACTAAAAGGTTTTGGACAAATCCGTTGATACCAATGAAAATTACGTTAAAACTTGTAAAGCGCGGGGAAATAACTCTTTTAGTAGCGAGAACTTTGAAAAAACATTTTTTTCCAAGTTGAAAACTTAGTATGGTGATTCTAAACTACTATCTCCAAAGCTAGAGGCTACTAATAATAGTTTAGAATCACCATAGTAAGTTTTTCAACTTGGAAAAAAAAATATTTTTCAAAGTTCTCGCTATTAAAATACTTATTTCACGAACGTTTACAAGTTTAGTATTGATAACATCTTACTGGTAATCTAACGTAGTTTACAATGGTACAAGGATTTGTCTAAATTGTTTACTTGAAGCAAGATAGTGAAACCTTAAAAAATCAGAAAAATGGAATAACTCCGAAACTGCTGAAATTCGGACGATAGTTAATTAGAACTTTTTGGTTCCATTATGAATGTAGAATCTCCTTTTACCACAAAAAGTTTGTACACGAGTAGCTGAACACTCTGTGTACATATACATATATATATATTNTTCAACCTATCTGCTTAGGCATCGATTCACTCTCTTATTATGACCATAACTGTGCCAAAGAAGTTGTGTCAAACTTGCAGGCAACCCACGCTTTATACTTAGCAGCGCTATTTCCTCGAACTTTGTTAATATGTGCTTTTGCAGATACTTGTACCCAGCATAAAGGTCATCTCAAAACAACAAAACTATAAAAAAATTAATAAAACTTCCTTATTGCGACTTGCACGAAGTTGTTAATATTCGCGTGTCAGTTTGATTTACGCTTTTATGTTATTTTTGTCTACAAATCGGCAGGCAATTAATTTTAACAAATTAGACTGAGTGTTGTTCTCACAGATACATACGGAGATAAGTGCATTAACGAGCCTGGTGTTTAGTGGCGTCCCTCAGAAATCGAGAAATAGCGTGTCGCCTCAACCGTATTGTCGAAGGCTCGTTATAATACTCTATTTATTTTATTTTCCTAGATAAATTAATAAATACTATTATAAATATTTGTAGTTTTAGTTAAGGTTTTGTATATTTACATAATTTTCTTACTTTATCAAATGATGGTTGAGCGAAGGATCTCATTGAAATCCTAAGAAAATTCTTAAACCAAATAGTTTTCCTTTCAAAAACTAAATTAAATCCTTAAATGTTTAGCGGTCATAATTCACCTATTTAATTATTTCGATTAATTATACTTTTATCTAAAGTCATTATTGAGATGGAAAATTTTTCACGAGCGGTATTCGAACCCACAACCTTCGGCTCAATTCGGCGCTGCTCTAACCACTTGAGCAAGGAGATTAGGTTTAGAGAGTAGGTGAGACGATGAGTTGGTGTCGAGGGGATCGACGTCACGATAGCTCAGATGGTTAGATCAGCGGCGTATTGAGCCGAAAGTCGTACGTTCGAACCGACTAACTTTTTCATCTCAACCAAAACTTTAGATAAAAGTATTATTAATTGAACTAAATACAATGTTTAACGTCTTTCAAAACTTGAATAATAAGCTGTATTTATAACTTTTAACCGATAAGTTCGCATGGTTAGGTGTTGAGAAGTTAAGTTCAGCTCTGTCTTGCGTAATTTACCAGTTTTTTCTTGGACAATTGGGCTTGATCATAAGACATTGTCTATTTGATGAATATGATGATAAAATGATACTAAGAAGCAGAGGTTCGACGTTTCCCAAGCACTGCAACCTTTTGGTTTATTGTTTCTACTAGTTCCTTAATTCAGTTCAATTGATTCGATCCTCCTCGTAAGACATAGTAGGCCATGGACTGTATTTATCGACTTCTTCTATGTTCTTCTTGATGCCCTAGATTATGTCTTCAATCAGCTGTCGCTTCCCATTCGAAGATGGGTGGATGTTTCTTCCTCTCTCAATTCATTATCTCAATCGTAATCCGATATAGTCAGTATATCATCCTAACACACCCCAGAGTTTGGTTAAAGTTCTTTAAGCATACGTTTACTATGTCTTGGAGCTTTTGAGTTCATCTATTTCTCCTTTCCTTTTGTATGGGTCCACTCTGAGATGGAGGAGTTTATGATCTGTATGATTGTGAAGCCTGCGCAGGTCAGTTCTGTCTTAATGTCTGGCACTTTCAGAGTTCATTCATTTTTCCTTATATCTTATGTGGACTGTCATGGAGGAGTCTAGGTTTTATCTTTTTACCCCAATTATTAGTTCCTGGGCATATATTTTTGATGACCCTCCTCTGTCCAGGTTTGGTAAGGGTTGGTAATTCGTGAGTTTATTGTGTCTGCCACCTTAAGAGTACGTTTATTTCTAGTATTGTTATTTTTGTGGACCCATTCTGAGAAAGACGATTGTATTTTTGACCTCGTTATCCAAGCATTGGTTCCAAGCCAATACTTGCAAGTCCTCCTTAGGCCAGTTTTGACAGGAGTTCTTCAATTAATATTCGATGGCGTTAGGCCACCACTTCGGCACCTCCTCTTCGACACCTCCACACGTCCAAGTCACTAAACTCAAATATGTTGTTTTGAAAGAAGGATGCAAGAAGTTCGTCAAGTTTTTTTAAACCTAACTATCCCTAAATGGGGCAGTTTCTTCCTCCACATAGCATAACCAACGAATGGTATTATTTATGAATATACCCATGTTGTGTAGTTCTCTGAAGAAAGTGACCCTTATATAGCCCTATTACTCATTCCCCTGAGTATCATCTTAACTTGAGCGTTGTATCTGCCAGGGTACTTTAACCATTTAGTTTACTATCACTTGCACGCCTAGAGTTGGTCAATTTCTTCCATTTGTGTATACCCATTCTTGATGGTATTATTTTCACTTGATTTTGTTATTCCAAGTATAGGTTCTGGGATTTTCGTCGTGTAGATCTTCATCAGGCTAGTTTTTCTGTGATTGTATTCCTTGTATTCCCTGAATTCCTTTGTGACCTGGCATCAGGTTGGTATGTTTCGGCTATTTTCAATGTGACCTTTTTACGAGCTAATGCTTTTAGTGTTGCTTGGTTATCTGACCGTACGATGATTTGTCTGTGTAACCTTTTTTAAGGTTTTCTATGGCCTTGAAGACTAAGCTGTCAGGAGTAGATAAGCACGTTAAGCTTTAAATCGTCGATATATAATTGTGTTTGCCTAGGAAAAAGTCTCTGTACTCTTTAGAATTCTTTTTGACTGATACATTGCAAACAAAATTAATTATTCAAAGTAGCTAAAAATGTCACTAATTTGGCAGTGGACAATTTGATGGAATATTGGATGTTTTGACCGTCAAAAAAGAAGTCCAGAAACTAATGGCACAGTATGTATTTAAAAATAGTCGATAATTTTGTCACAAAATGACGCGATAATCAATTTTTAAAATCGTTTTAATATTTAAAAAGAACAGTATTTCATTTCGATTCATTATTTGTGATCATGTCTCTGGAACAGTTTAAGCTCTGACATGATTTGGACAGAGTCGAGCTTGATAACTGTCCAAGGACGAAATGTTCCTCTGTAAATTGTTTGATGTTGATATCATTAGGCCAAATGTGAACATGACATGTGGTCCGTACAATGTCGTTGTCAAAGGACAAACGTGGCTTTTTGGTAAGATGCATTGATCCAAACATCCACCTTGCGAACCGCTTGTAACATAACTTAACAACTAATTTACAAATTGCATCTCATAGATGGAAGGAAAATTGAAATCGTCGAGTAATATAAACGAATATCCAGGTAGATGATGTAAATCGTTCTCATACGTAAAAGCAAAATTGTGGAAAATTAGGATAGGCCTACTGTAATGAAAGAAGCTTTTATTTTTAGAGGAAAGTTTTTTTTTATTCAATTGCAACATAGTGTTAAGTAATTTTATCTGATAATGGAAAACTAAGCCAAGTACACACTTTATTCCATAAAACTCAACGTAGGTCGTAAAATAATACTCCTAACCTTAAGCAAATAAAAGACAAAATGTTACAGGAAACAAAACCAAGTAAACAAAAATGAGACTTTTTGGGAGAACATTGTACATTTAAAAAAACGCTTCAAAAAATTAAATTAAATGTTCAAAATTTGTCAGGAAATGATGTCAGGCTCGTATTTTTCATAAACTTGAACATTTTGAAATTTTCATTTAATTTTTTTTATAAAGTCTTTTTTAAACTTCAGATTAAAATTTTGGAAACTCAAAAAAATAAAACGAAATTTTTATTTTTCGGCTACAAACAACGGTTCAAAAAACTCATTACGATTTAGAAACTTTTATTAAAATGCAATGAATGTAGTTCAAAGTAAACTCTCTTTTGTACCAAATTGAACATTAGAAAAGAAAATCTTATAAAAACGAAATTAAATGTTCAAATCTGTTAGCAAACGATGTCACGCTTTCATTCTTCAAGCAGTTGAATTTTAAATTTAATTTGTGGACACTTTTCGTTTTTTTATGTTATACCAAACTAAACACTATTTGGTACACAATTTAAAAATTTTGCAAAATTGTGAAAATATATCGCTTAAATTATTTTTGTGGGTTTAAGGTTACAATAAAAAAACTCGTAGGGTTTATAATGTTATATAATTAAAATTCCCTTTCTATTTGGGTACAGTAATCAGATTTACTGTAGGGGTAACATGTGTTAATGGGGTGTTTAGACTAAAATTGTTAAGGTAGAAATTTCCTGAAACGTGAAATATCTGGAATACAAGTGAGGATCAGTCTTTGGACAATAAGGACTTTTTGTCCAATTTAACATGAAAAATAACCTCCTGAAATATTGACGTCTGTTCCCGGGACTCCCTGTAAACATATGTGTGTATGTATTTTCCCGTAGTAACACAGATAATAATTATCACGAGAGGGGCGTCGGTGGCCGCAGTGGTTTAGGCGTTGACACGACGCTCATCACTGTAAGGTGAAGGTCCCGGGTTCGAATCCAGCGGCCGTGCATTCGAACCCGACATACTTACAAATGGGCTTTTTTTCAAAAACACCGGCACCCTGAGGGTTTATATGACCTCTGCTGTTGCGAACACTCGTTAAAAAAAATAATAATCACGATAGTTAATAACTTTGAGGTAGATGGTTAGCTCATATTTAGAAAGTAGTATTTGAAGGTTATTGTGTGGTTTCTCAGGATGACAAGTGTGGTCTATGAGACGTTAGCACTTCTGATTCCCGCAGATAAGGTAAAAATTTAACTTCGAAGTTTGAAACTTTTACATACTTTGATCTTTTTAAAAAGATAATTCCTACGTGCAGTTAGTTGTTTTTAACGATCCGGATTTGAAACTTATAGCTCATCATCAGGTTGTAGAACTCCTTCAACCTGATGACCTATAAGCTGGAAATCCTGATCGTTGAAAACAACTAACTGAACGTAGGAACTATCTTTTTAAAAAGATAGAACACACTTACTCCACCATCTAACATTTCTACTTTCCCATACTTTGTTCATTGGTCATCGGTTTTTATAACTTACACAAATTTAAAGTTCCAACGGAAAGAACGATCTGAGGGCGAACCGTATCCTTTTGCCTGTAATTGGATACCGGGTTGGCCCTGGGGGTGGAAAAGAAGGTTGGCGCTGTTTCAGTTCATTACATTTCTTAATTCGGTTAATACCCTCCTTCCAGTTAACTGAGTAATAGTACCATCATCTACTTCCATCAAATTTATTGGTACAATTAGATTAATTATAGCGGTAACACTACACTTAAAAATTTTATAACACAATTAGCAATTAGTCAACAAGGGTTGAGAAATAGAATAGCGGTCTAAACTAAAAAAAAAACAAAAAAAAACATACATTCATGTATTATACTACCAGTATGACCCGTTTATTAAAGTACAATACCATTTATCACTCATTGAATTTTACACAATTTAAAACCAGCACAGCTTAACCGAACAATTTATTTTATTGGATAATTACAAAACAAATTATCGTATTAGAGTTTCTAACTCGCAAGAAAATATATACAATGTACACTGAGAGGCAATAAAGTGGCCACCCTCGTTTTTTTCGTTTTTTTTTTGTGTAAAATTTTGTTTGATTTATATTTTTTTTGCTGGATATTTTAAGCAAAAATACTTGATATAGCTAAATAAAAAAATTGAACTGAGGAAAACAATTTTAACAAAGATGTTGCTATGGAAACAATGAAGAAAGTAGTGGTATTCACGAACGTTTGTAAAATGTTAACTCGTGTTAACTCAAATAGAGAAATGTCCAGTAAAATTGTTAAAGCCGCCTTCTTTTCTTACCGCTAAAATAAAGCTATAACAGTCCTTGAAGGCTTGTTGTTGTTTGTTTTGGTTTTGTTTTGTGTTAAATTGTGAGATACCAGAAGTTAGTCAAGCAGGAAAATTAATCAACTCTTTCATTCAAAATGCAATCTATGCACTCGAAAAGTACTAACAAATGACACGCTTCAATTCGTGCCGATATACCTATCTTGTATTCTAACTTCTACCAGCCTACAACTTTATAGAATAGGGGATGAGAGTATAACGACAGGTTAGAAATTAACAAAAGAAATGTATTGGTCTGACTTAATTAAAGTGTACTTAAGAATAAAAATACGTGTAAACAAAAAACAGCTGTAAAGTTCATGGCTGCCATGTTGGTTACCTACGCCCTAACGGATATCAATGTGACTACATTACCTAACCTTTCGGCATAAGCCATATACCGACTACATTTTTGACCTAACATCTAACATTGGCCCTGGCCTGTTAGATCGAGCAATGTTAACTAGCCGATTCTTACAAGTCTACGTCATCATTTTTCTCGATCTAACAGGGCCTAACAGAGTTAACAGGGTTAACACAAAGAATAACCCTAGTATTCAATTCAGTACGGAGTATTTTCTCCTCTTGCGTTGATCACCGCTTGCATTCGACGCGGTATACATTTTAGGAGGTTTTGAATTTAGTGCTGTGGAATATTTTCATACTACACCAACAGCACCATTTTTAATTCTTATAAATTCTCTGGTACCACTGCGCGACGTTCTACCTACTTTTGACAACTCATCTTTCCGTTTGATAGGAATATTGAATTGAAGCCCGTTCCAAGTAGTCACCAACGATTACAGCTGTGTGGGCCTTGCATTGTCATGCACTAAAATAAAACCGTCCCCAATTAGTAGCATATAAGGAAAAACTTCTTCTGGTAACACATTTTCAAGGTATTGCGCAGCTGTTAGGGAACCCTCGATGAAGATCAAGTTTATGCCACCTTCTATAGAAATGCCTGCCCACACAAGCAACACCATCACCTCCATTTCTTGTCCGAAGTGAAAACGTTGCGCGGATATAACGCTCTCTTGTTCTTCTCGAAACGCAGACCTCAAACAAAACCTCGACTCATGAGAAAACAAAATTTTACTCCGATCTGGCTCAAACCAATACACTTTCGGTTTTAGGGATGTGGGTGGATTTGTTTTAATTGTTTTTTTCCTCCAAAGTTTGCTCCATTCGGCTATTCGTTGGACGTCTGACTAGATCTTCTCTGGGCGATTACAGGTTGGGGATCAGCGGAAAGGCCGTTAACGCTAATAAAGTACATTTCACTGTCACAGAGTACTCGATATTCCTCAAGATTCTTGGGGAAGAAACCACTCCATTCATTCTAATAAATTGCATTCACATTGCCTCCGAGAGTACTTGATATTTCTTACGATAATTGGTGATGAAGCTCCTACATTCACTAGAACAACTTATATTCACACTACTCCAGAGTACTCGATATTCCTCAAGGTCTCTTCTGCCACATTAGAAAATTACAGTCACTCAGTACATTGATACGTACAAAGACTTTTTTCATTCCGTTCATTCCCGCTAATAAGTGCATTCATACCATATAAGTTCCATGCATTCGTACTCGATAATACTCAGAGATCGAGGTTTCTATCCCTTTCATTCTCGCTAATAAATACGTTCTTTACAAAAAATATTTATGACTCTGTAGTATTTGATCAGCGATCTATGCCCAGGCCAAACATAGGTATAGACGCATGCGGATGTCGAGGTTCGTTCGTTGCACACTCAATTCTCGGCAAATCGTGTTCATTTGTTATCCTGGTATGAGCTTTTCTTTTCTTCACCCAGCCTCCGCAGGCCAGGGACTGATGTCTTTTTTAATTATAAATAATTTCGATCTATTTCTTTCGGCCCATCAGATTCTAATTTTTTTGTTCTGTTTACAGCTGTTGTTTTATGGGAAGCTGGACTTAAGCGTTGGTGTTGCCGCGTGGTTTCGTCTTTGCACATTGTCTGCTTCTTCGTTCCCCGTTTTACCTAATAATCTCGTCCCACTGACGTGGATCCTCCCTCTCAGTTGTTCACCCCTTTGCATATTACGAGTGTATTTTTCTCTTTCATTCACCATCCAAAGCGCGCGGGATATGGCATTTACATTAACAATAAAAAGATACATCGATAATAGCATTGTTACTGTAACATAACCTATAGTCTAGAACGATAAGTGATGTAAATATAAAATTTATAATTATATTGCACATTTATTATTATCTTTTAATTGAAGAAATGTAGAGTGAATAGAACAACAAAAAGGAAAAAAAAGGACAGATTAATAGAATTCCTCAGAAAAAGGTGCAATAGAATGCGCCCCTGAAAAAGAGGTCGTCTCAGTTTTATTACTCTGATTAGTTTCAAGGAGTAAAAACAAGCCCTGGGTGGCAATCCTTTTAATAAGAAAGGATTGGTCTTGAAAGCGGATGCTGGATATTAACTTTTCTATTGTTACTAATTACACTCGTAACATCCATCCAGCAGGATCAGCAATTGACCTTAATTTATATTTTCTACGCTTCTTACACTCTCCTGAATGGTTTTTAAACGGTAATCACAGCAGCATGGTAGTAATGGTTGGCTTTCTGAGGAAAAGATCGGAATAATTTAGCTGGCGAGTGTTTTTTAACAGCGCTGCACTTTATTAGACTTGTAAAAATAACGAAGGTTGAAATATATTATATCGAAATGGCATATTACTAAAAATATTCGCCACTAACAAGTAGGGAGTAAGTACGGCATCCAAAGAAAAGACATTTATCTGGAGGAGTTTCGAGTACTGTGGGGCAATGAGAATAAAATCCGGTAAGTGCATGTAAATTATTAGCGTGAAAGGAGGGGATTCTTCTCCCATTATTTTGAGAAATATCCAGTACTCTGTGGCAGTGTGAATGAAGTCTAGTGTATGAATGTAATTTATTAGCGCAAAATGAGGAGATTCTCCCTTATCTTGAGGAATATCGAGTACTCAGTGGCAGAGTGATTAATGTATGGTGTGCGAATATAATTTATTAGCGTGAATGTTTGGCTTCTTCCCCAATTACCCTTGGAATATCGAGTACTTTCTGGCAGTGACTAACCAGAGATCGTGGGATGCGGTCTGGTTTGTCGTGGGTTTAGAAAAACATTTTCTTTATCGTGCCAACGTTTCGACCTTTATTGAGATCATCTTCAGAGCCTGGGATTTGTAAATATTGGTTAAATTATACAAATGCATGTAAGATGTGAAAATGAATTTATACAATGAAAGAAATAGGTTTAATCAAAGTAATTGCACTCACTTTACACATAAAGTATGTGTTTTCTGTGTAACGTTTGTATTCTTATTATAAGTAGGCCATAATATAGAGAAACGAAAGAGTTGGTAACCTCAACCTCCAAAGTTAAATCGACGAATTATTGATAGTATGAATAAAACTAAATATAACTAAACGGTAAATTTTCGAGTTGGTAAAAACTGCGGCAAAAGACAATTTCCTTTTTGGTTCTGGGTTAGGTGTAATTAAGATTTCAGAATAAATTGAAATAATTAATAACTTCAAAAATCCTAACGTTCAAATCACCTGCAAAAACCCTAAATCAAAAAATTTGAAAAGGAGAATGTCTAAAAGAGCGTCAGTTTACTGATATGACAAGTGAAGTTGTAAATTAATGAATGGGTTGTCGAACGAGTACGAGATAAGAGTAAGGCATGGAGGGCCACACTCGTAGCTATTCTACCGGTTGTTAGTATTCTAAAACAACCCTTTTTGCCCCCCTGTGAAGAAACATATTTTTTGAAGAGTAGTCGGCTATCTCTTATCGTCGCCTCTACCTATTACTTCTGGCTCCTGTCATATGTCTTAACTTTCGGTTGTCGAGGCGGAGACCAGGTCGGGTGCACGCATAAAAAATGTAATAAAAACTTTCTAGAGTCGATCTTTTAAGTTGTTACCATATGGAATTAATTGGTCGTTACTGTAATAGATTAGAGACCTAAGTATTACTTAGGTAGCTAATTATGCCAAGAAGCTATTTAATAAATGTTCAATGATGTGTAGTTTTGATAACGAAATAAACATTGTTAAATAAGTTGTTTTCATTCATTTAAAAATATCTAAGATAGCTGTATGCTTTGCTAAACTATTGGTTCTGTGAAAACGCCCTGACCTACCAGAGTAAAAAGTGTGGAAATTGTGAAAAGGGGTAAAATCTAGATATACCGAAATATCTTAGGCGGAGGAAAGTACAGGGTAAATACTAATTTGATATCATCAATTAATTAAGATTTTTAGTTCAGATAAAAAGTCAGTGTCACTATCCATTTAATTTCTCCAAGGTCAGGTATCATCTACGTAAAATTAACATTTAATTGCGAAAATCTACTTTGTTGGTTACAAACAGTTCAGCAAAAATAGTCGTTAAGATTTTGAAATTTCTAATAAAACATAATGTAAGTCATATAAAAAGTAAGCCAAAAAGAAACTTTTTTCGTAGATCATTGAACATAATATTAAACACAAATGACTAAGTTGATTATATTTGAATAGAAGTTCAAAATCGTTATGATAATATAATAATATGTAAATTTTTCTAATAGTTCAAAACTACCCAAAATTTTCACTTTTTCGATAAATAAATAAAAAATCAACAAATTACCGTTCAATTGCTAAAGATGAGATGTTTTGGTTACAAACGGTTAAACATAAAATGGATTATTAATTAAGGTTTTTAGTTGAGATGAAAAAAAGCTAATGGCACGAGAGGGATTCGAACCCACGACCTTCGGCTAGATACGCCGTTCTTATCTAAAGTTTAAAAAATATTTCTTCAAAATAAAAAATAAACTAAAAGCGACAGAAAATTAAATATTTAAAATTAAATTCACTAGTTTTGATGGTTCGCTTGACCAATTATCTTTCAATTAATTAAGGTTTTAGTTGAGATAAAAAAGTCAGTGTCACGAGAGGGATTCGAACCCACGATCTTCGGCTAGATACGCCGCTGCTCTACCACTTGAGCTATCGTGACCTCGATCCACTCGGACACTAACCTCCCATCTTAACCCCACCTTTTTGAATTTTCCCTCCTTTTTGCCATTTTTCAAATGTCGTGTAATCTATTTGATGAGATTTTTAATGAAGGTATACTTCATTTAAACCTAATACTATTTACTTAATACGTCTCACTATTCTGGGTTGGCCTCAGACGCGACTCACTGAAGAAGGCAAAATGAAGAAACGCGATAAACCAAGCTTATCGGGAACGGTCAAATCAGGGTCTATCACCCCGCATACCACAAGAGGAAATCTCACTAAAAAGTTATTGCTGTCATACTGTCAAACGTTGGGGTCGGTGACCAAGCGGCAAATGGTCAAATATATACTTTTTTAAATTTGATAACGCTAATAACAATTATAAATAAATAAGAGCAAAAAAAGGAGAACTACTCTTTAGTAGTCACTACTACATATTAGGTCTCAAGGTCAGTAACACTTCAGCTGTCGAGGAGGATTACTTAGAAGAGTGTAGGATGGAAGGACGTGACAGGATAGCAGTTTTTCGATAGTTTGAGGATATATTGGATATTAAGGTCACTGTGAATGGTAAGGTTGGATACACAGAAAGGAGCACTGACGATGGTACGGAGGATCTTGGATTCATTGTAGGTTGAACGTTTTGGTGAACTCCAAAGTTCGATACTGTATTCATTTAATTTGTTGATAGTTTGTCCAGTAATCTTTCAAGAAGTCTAAAACAACTGTTCACTGCTTTGGAGGATGTGACATGGGGTTGCAGTTTTCTGGTTGAGATGACAAGATCTTAATGAGAATTGGGATGGCGGTATCATCCTTGTAATGAGGACCGTTTCAGAAAGTCTGCGTTGTATACTGTGTAGAGGATGGGTCCTAAGATACCTTGTGGTACTACTGCACATGTGCGATAGCCGGCTGAAGAAGAGGGCCCACTGACGACTAAACTATCTGTAGGTAAAAGGGAAAAGTTATACACTTCCAGAGCAGCTCCAAGTGCCCCGATCGAAGCTTGCTTCACATCTAGGAATACATTGCTTTTGATGAAGAGCAGTAGCGATGGTGTCTACAACTGCACCGCTGCATAGAGGAAATGGAACGACTGAACCCCGAACTGATGGTCAGTGATAGGGTTACTGGAATGAAAGATAAAGAAAAATCCACATTATTACTCGTTATTCTTCTAATTATTATCAATTAAATTCTTAAATGGTATGAGCTTTTACAACTTAAGCTTAGCAGTTTTAGCATGTTCTGTTCGGCTACTGTTGAAAGGTAGACTCCTGCAACCATTGTTGAGCTTCTCTGAGGAAGGCATTTTCTGTGCGCAAAGCGTCCCTTAATTATAATAATCCTTTTCCTATAAAACTAAACTTATAAATCCATTATGTTTAGTGGTCTAATTGACCAAATTTCAATTTTCAATCAATTCTTTTTAAGTAAGGTCTTGGTTGAAATGAAAAAGTCAATCAGAAAAAGTCACAAGCGGGATTCGAACCCACCGCTTTATAGTTATGAAGTTTTAACCTTTACGTTAAGCAGTTTAGAGAGTTATTTCGTTGCATCGACTCGGCCGTTTTTAAAATACATTTGTTACAATTTAAACATTAATTACGTGAAAGAAAACATGTTTAATCACAGCGGGCATCTCCTCGAATAAGAAATTTGCAAAGAGACAGAGGAAAGAAATTCAAAAGAAAAGAAAAAAAAATACCGGCCGGTTTAAGACAATGCCCGTTGGCTTATGCCGCCCACCATCCTGGCTCGTCAATAAATTTTAATTTGAGAGCCAGGTAGAAGGCAAAAAACCCTTATCCTAACGTCCATTATGAAATCTGTTGTTTTAGCCATCCCTGGTTCATAATTAAATTGAAGGGCCACAGCCTCGGGCCAATAAATTTCAACTCAGCTGACACAATGGAGCTTTAATACATTTTTATGAAGTGACCCAATCGATACGGACCAGTCAAGTTATTTGACAATTTGGGGGCCCCCCCTGTGAAAAGTAGCAGGTATACATAAATTTATAAGAATTTTTCTGTATAACTTAAATATTCATGGATTGTACAGCCAAGAATCCATAATAATAATAATAATAATGTTGCTAGTCTGACTCCATTATTATTATTATTATTAGCCGTACAAGCCTACGGGGAATTTTTAAATTATGGAACAAAATTCACAATTCTAATTAAAAAAAGAAACAGAAATAAATTTTATAAATTTATTAAATTTTATGCAATTTAAAATGGGAATTTTGTATGCATTTGGCCTTCCGAATTAAGAATTTTAAAAAGAAAAATTAAAGCTTGGATGGCAATAGGATAAATAAGATTACGAGTGAATGTTTGGAGTCAGAGCTTTATAGCACTCAGAAGAGATATAGCTAACCTAAGATAGAAGGTTTGGATGTTAGGGCGTGAAATGACCTTATCCGTTAAAACGCCCTTAAAAATTAATAATAATAATAATAATAATAATAATGTTTTATTATGGATAGTTTAATTTGTAGGCCTTTTTTAAGGTAGTTCAAAAATTGTCAAATCTACAATTTTTCCTGGGCCAAATTCAAATACTTGGTTTATTTTTTTTTGGAGGTATTATATGAAAACATTTAAAAAAAATAGTTTAAAAAAGGCCAAATGGCCTTATTGTATAATAAAAAATGAGAAAATTGACAGTAAACTGATCGACATATCCTGACCTGTTCTCTTCTTTCATAACAGCACAGGATTACTGAATCCTTTCTATGAAGTCCTTCTTATTTATGGCAGGAAAAGAATAGAATTCGAAAGAGTATAAGTCCATCGGCGTGAAAAACTGACCTGGAAAAATTAAGTACTTACACCTCATAAGTAGGGGCAACTTTTCTGTAAGCGCCGTATCTGCCAGTATTTAGATAACCAAGAAAATGTTACTTAAACATTAGGCAAGAACTTAAGGAATCCGTTTATAGGAAGTTTATATTATAAATTACTTTTCTAAATTCTTTTTTTATTTTATTTTATTTTATTTTTTTGGCGTAAGATTGCAATAAAAAATTTAACTCATAGGATTTTCAATGTCCTTTACATTAGAGTATTCGAATTTACATTGGAATTAATATTTTATGAGTAAATAGGGATTTTATGGAATAAAGTAATCTGAAAAGTAAAATATCGCTAATAAGTTTTAAAATCTCATAAAGTGTTAATCTTACTGTAAATTGGACTAAAACGTCCCTATTCTAAAAATCTAATTTTCAATAAATTCTATTCGATATATTTTACTTTTCAAGTTAATTCTACCTTTCACACATTTCTATTAATAACTACATTAATGCTAATTCCCAGGTATCTCGTCAAATGTTATTCCTACTGTAAATTTAATTACTACAGTGGACAATAAAAAATCACATAGAATGTAAACTTTCGCGAGTTTTTAAACTTCTTGTCTAAAGTTTAAGATTTTCTTGGTTACCTAAGCATTGCCAGATATGGCACTTACAGCAAATTTGCCCCTAGTTATGAGTTGTAAATACTTCCATTTAATTTCTCCAAGGTCATCTACGTAAAATTAACATTTAATTGCGAAAATCTACTTTGTTGGTTACAAACAGTTCAGCAAAAATAGTCGTTAAGATTTTGAAACTTCTAATAAAACATAATGTAAGTTATATAAAAAGTAAGCCAAAAAGAAACTTTTTTCGTAGATCATTGAACATAATATTAACACAAATGACTAAGTTGATTATATTTGAATAGAAGTTCAAAATCGTTATGATAATATAATAATATGTAAATTTTTCTAATAGTTCAAAACTACCCAAAATTTTCACTTTTTCAATAAATAAATAAAAATTCAACAAATTACCGTTCAATTGCTAAAGATGAGATGTTTTGGTTACAAACGGTTAAACATAAAATGGATTATTAATTAAGGTTTTTAGTTGAGATGAAAAAAAGCTAATGGCACGAGAGGGATTCGAACCCACGACCTTCGGCTAGATACGCCGTTCTTATCTAAAGTTTAAAAAATATTTCTTCAAAATAAAAAATAAACTAAAAGCGACAGAAAATTAAATATTTAAAATTAAATTCACTAGTTTTGATGGTTCGCTTGACCAATTATCTTTCAATTAATTAAGGTTTTAGTTGAGATAAAAAAGTCAGTGTCACGAGAGGGATTCGAACCCACGATCTTCGGCTAGATACGCCGCTGCTCCACCATTTGAACTATTGTGACCTCGATCCACTCGGACACTAACTTCCCATATCAACCTCACCTCTTGAATTTTCCCCTCCTTTTTGCCATTTTTCAAATGTCGTGTAATCTATTTGATTCTCGGCGACAAATGAAATGGCCATGGAGAGCTTTAGTGAAGTTATACTTCATTTTAAGTTATTAAATTTACTAGTTTTCGTTTAATATCATTTTTGCAACTTTGCAAATTGCTTCAATTTTGTACCAAAGAGTCTTTTTTATTTACTTTGTATTGCTTTCATTTTTTTAAATATGAAAATTTTTCATTTTATAATGACTTAATGACAATCTTTTTAAACCGTTTGTAATTTTTTTAACAATTAAAAGACAATTTTACATTCCTGACAACTTTGAAAAAGTAAGTATACTTCTTTACAGATCATTACCGGGTGTAACTTTTCTGTAAGCGCTATATCTCTCAGTATTTAAATTACCAAACAATTTTATTTAAACTATAGACAAAACCTTTTGAAACTCGTAAAAGTTTATCTTCTAAATGATTTTGTTATTTGTTTACTTAAAGTTACAATAAAAAATGAATCTCATAGGGCTTTTATGCTCTTTCCATTGGAGTAATCAAATTTACAGTAAAACTAATATTTTATCATTTACGGGGGACTTTACGAAATCCATGTGTGAAAGTTTGAATTAATCTGAAAATCGAAATATCCCGACTGCAAGGAAGAATCAGATTTTGAACAACAGGGTCTTTTTTGTTAAATTTGACCTGTCATTTGATTGAATAATATCCTGAATTATTGACCCCTATTCACTGGAGACACTGTATATATATATATGTCTGTATTTTTACTAAAATTATGTGTTATAAAGAAAAGAGTAGAGTTCCTAGGCATGATCCATGTGAAACTTCCAGAACAAGTTTAAATACCACGATAAAATTGAACTGAATTTAACACAGTAGTGTTTATTAGTTAGAAAACCTCATTCACCAATTTTTAAAAAACCAATAAAGCTAAATTAAAATAATTTATTGACTAGAGGGGAAATTAATAGTGTTCGACTTATATTTCCATCACTTCCAACTGCTTATCACTTTTGAATGGTTCTATTAAAAGATAATATATATTTGAAAAAATAAATTTGTTGTAGAATACCCATGCTGTTCTGGGTTTAAAATTTTGTCATAGAGTGTATCTAACATATCATAGTTAATTTGATCAAAGGGATTATGTTTCATTGATTGATTGCATACTGGTCGGTAGATTTTTACATATACATTTAATCAACTTTACGATAATTTATGTTTCAAATCTGTTTAGATTCCACTCTGAAATATACTAATTTTTGGTTACGACATTTGAGATTAAAAAATCATTGTCACGGATCGGATTGGAACCCGTTCCTAACCCAGGATTTGGTTAGATCATCGGGGTTCTTTTCCAAAGACCGTGAATTCGAATTTGAAAATAATTTCAAAAAATTATTTTATGCTGGTTCTTAAACTTGTTTAATAAAATTATTTTAATTTTATTAAATGTCCGATCTGGATTTTTTTTATATATTTAAAATTATTTGTGGTTACTGGCTTTGGTGGATCGCCGTTCTATGATGTTCAGTTGGCAGATCTGACAGTTCTACATGCAAGTTAAAATTACGTAAATAGTCAGTCGAGTCAGAAATGTAAAAGAAATTTTTTAAAAAAAGAAAAGGGATAGTTGTAAACATAAAATTCAGAAAGTTTACAAGATTATTATTCGGCAATCGTGAGATGCTGTCTGGTGTGACGTAGGTTTCAGAAAAACATTTTCTTTATCGTGCCAACGTTTCGATCTTTATTGAGATCATCTTCAGGGCTCAAAGTGTTTGTATTCTGCGTTAATAGTGCCATTCTTCTGTGCCCTTTACAAGCTGAATAAACGCTACAAGTTTGTCACTCCTAAAAATTTCGAAATTGAGTATTAAGGTTTTGGAATTGATTTTTTTGAAATATCAAATTTTGATTTTGAGAAATTGCTTCTTTTTCGACAGTTGAACAAGGCCTTTCACCAAGATGCACCTAGTTCATAAGTAGAGTGCTTTGAATTTAACCGTCCATCCGACGAATACCTCTTGGAACACAAGGCTTTAAGCTGTTATATTCGCTTCCAGGTTGTGCTTTAATGGAAATGGAAAGGCTTTGGGCAGGAGCGATCGCTTTCAGCTTGTAACTGATTTACTAGCAGCATGTCGGAGAGGCTAGGGGTTTTCGCCTTGCGTATACCCATTGTCCGTCCGCTTTATCCTAATTAGCTATATCGATTGGTTTGGTTAGTGTTTGCGGATTTTCAACAAAGGCTCGCCCTGTCTGGTAGAACAATGGTGGTACAGTGCAAGTCGTAAGAGGAACCATTGTTGGAGTTAAGCCACACTGCGATGCAGGAACTCCTTTGCAGTAAACAACTCTATATAATAACGGTTTATTTAAATAAAAACCATTTTACCTATTAATGACAACAAAAAATTAAAAACAATAATAATTGTGTACAAAATATATCTCTTCATAACAAAATATATCTAATAGTAATAAAATAGAAACCGTATTTATTTAATTCTAATTTACATGCGGGTTAAACAATTTATCATTAGGTCATTATTAAGTTATAAACTTCTATTGCAAATAATGATGGTAATAAAAAATAAGCAGTAAGACAGTTTTTCGTACAAAATTGAAACAAGGTGCAAAAGTTGTAAAAATTAAAGTAAATGTTTAAAATCTGTCAGAAAACTATGTCATGCTTGCATAATTCAAGAAAGTAGATATTTTGAACATTTAATTTACCTTTGTGACGCTTTTCGATTTTTCTTTAAAAGGAAAAAAAATAAATAAGAATGAAATAAAATAAGAAAATAGACATTTCGGTTTTGATTTCTATTACAAAATAAGGAAACCAATACAAATTAAACAAAAAAGGCACTTTTTGGTACAAAATTGAACATAAGAAAAAACAAAAAGCTTCAAAAAATTAAATCTTCAAAATATGTCAAGCTTGCAGGCTTCAAGAAAGTGAACATTTTGTACGTTCAATTTTATTTATTTACGGTGTTCCTTTATTTATGAAGAAAATCTTTCTAAAACATTAGACAAAAAATTTAGGAACAAAAAAATGGAAAATGTTTATTAATTCGACGACAAATGGTTGGAAAAATTAATCATACTATTTTAAAAAAACGAAAATAATATAATGCAACCAAAAAGGATATATTTTGGGACTAAATTAAACGTTAGAAAAAACAAAAAGCTCCAAAATATTAAATTAANAAAATCCTGCATTATTTTCCGGACAACCCAATATATATATATATAATATTATAAACCTAAAAGCAGAGTCCTAGGCAAGATCCCTTTAGAAACTGCAGTTGCACTTTACAAAATCAAATTGTGAAAAGTAGTAGTACCCTCAGAGGTGAAATATCTCGAGGGCAATTTAGAGTCAGATTTTGGAAAATAGGGACATTGGTGTTCAATAATTTCAAATGCAAGACATCATGAATTAGTGACTTCTACTCACTAGACACCCGGTATATATGTATGCATTTTAACTACAATTATGGATTATAAAACAAAAAGAGGAGTCCTAGGCAAGATCCCTGAAGAAACTCCAGATACACTTTACGAAATAAAATTGGGAAACGTTGAAGTAACCTGAAAAGTGATATTCTCGAATACAGTTGAAAATCAGATTTTGGACAATATGGATCACTGTTGTCCAATGATTTGAAATGTACGTAACCTCTGAATTATTGACTTTTATTCACTGGACACCCGGTATATACGTATGTATTTTAACTATAATTATGTGTTACAAACCAAAGAGAAGAGTCCTAGGCAAGATCCCTGTAGCAGTAACTTGAAAAATGAAATATCTCGAATACGATCAAAAATCAGATTTTGGTTAATCGAGATTTGTTAGTCCAATTTGAGGAGGAAATTATCCTACTTCCTTGAATATTGACGTCTGTTGAAGGGATATCCTGTGTAATGGAATATTTAAATATCCAAGCATAAAATTGTGTAGTTGGTTTACTGATTCATTAGCTTATATTTTGTGCCTATTATGGGTACATGTGAATATTATCAATTCGATTCTGAACTGTATGGTTTCATGTTCGTGGTATCAAGAAATTGAAGATGGACAAAAATAAACACCCCTGTTAGAAAACCGAGGTTTTTGTTGGTGGTGTGTGTTCTATGGAAAGGAGAAAGAAAGAGTACAAAAGAGAATTTTGTAGAACGGCGACATCAGTGGCGACGAGGACGACACACCGTCAGCGGTAGTACAATGAGAGGGTGGAGACAGATTTGGGAAGGCGGCCGGCATCTGTTGCATCCGACCTGGGCCGGATAAAAACGCCCGTTTGTTACATGGCTCAACTCCGTCAAAGGGTTTAATAAGGGCCCTATGTTAATTGAGTGTATCTGTTTGTTTTGAGCGTGTCTCCCGGGCGCCACTTGGGCGCCTCGACTTCCTTCCAACCTATTTGTCTCCCCCTCTCCGGCCGTCCGCCAACCACTGCCACTCACGATTTACCAACTTCCCCCTCGCCCTGGCCCCCTTTTATTTTAATTGCCCCCTTGTCTCAACTGTTTAAAAATAATGCAGCTACCAGGTGATAAGGGTCCTACAGTCGGGTCCCGGGGTGTGTCGAACGGGAGTCAAAAATCTCATCGACGCTTTTCCAAAGTGTAAAAGAGATGAGACATATAATATATTTTCACCCAGAGCCCTTCTTATCGCGCGGTCGGCTTTTAAGACGTGCCTCTAATCGTTAAATGACTCTCCTCGTGGTTATAAAACGTCAGTTTTATCTTTTGCCACTTCCGTCCGATCGTTAAACTTCTTTACTTTACCGACCTTTTATTTTTATTTTGATTGTTTACCTATTGTGGTGGATATTCGCAAAATGGATTATGAAACCTTGTCTATTATTGCGTTGTTAGTGTTATTCCAAGGACGTCCCACGCCAAAATGCCATGGAGGGACGAGTAAAGTTGAATGCCGCTGAGATAGTGAGAGGCCTTTTTTGGCTTAGTAAACTGCGCTTTGCTTCAGACTCCTGTCAAATTCTGTGATAACCATATGTTATCGATTTTGGATTTATACAAGCAAATTCTGCACAAGTTCTGGACCTGAGCCCTTCTGTGGCAAAAGAAGCACACTATCAATGAGTACCTTAGACAAAAGAACATATAAAAATGTGAGAAATGGTGGAATTCATTCATTGGACATAAACAATCCAAGAACCTTCTAGCAAATTTTAGAAGGAACGAAGTATAGGATGCACTAAAGGAAGCAGAAAAAACTGCGAATTCGAACAGGATTCTTAACGAGACACTGCAGACTAAATGGCCCATTTGAACATTTCATATTTTCAATGAGTATCTTCTGCAAAAATACAAATTAAAAAAGCGGAAACAATTCACTCATTGGACATAAACAATCCAAGAACCTTCTAGCAAATTTTAGAAGGAAAGAAGTAATAGGATGTATCGAAGGAATTAGTGTAGTCAGCGGATTCTTGATAGGACACTCAGTCTGAACGGGCTTTTGAAAAAGATTGGTATAATCCAACACGGCACGTGCAGATTCTATAAAGAAGCAGTGGACAACAACAAACGTAGCAAACTGTAATGTCACATTTGCAGGAGGAAGTGTTTTGAGGTGTACAATGTAACCATAGAAGAAATTCACCCGTGATACCTGCCCCAATTAAGTTCCTTGATGAACTGGGACTCATCGATGTCTTTCAATAAAAATAGAATTTCCAAACAAATGTAAGCACCAAAAAACAATGGGAAAGAGGGAAAACTTTCCATTGCTGCCGACATCATATACTCATACACTGACGGGCCTAGAACGCAGGAAATTACGGGGCCAGGAGTATCCGTCCCTGGAAACAAATACTCCAAATACACCAGTATCTTCCAGGCTGAAGTCCATGTAATTGACAGATGTACCCAGTTCAACTTGAACAAAGGGTAACAAACAAGAATACATATATATACATATGTATATAGGGCACTCTCGACACGACACGCAAGAATGACACAATTACACAGAAGACAAACACTTTGAGCCCTGAAGATGATCTCAATAAAGATCTTAACGTTGGCACGATAAAGAAAATGTTTTTTTGAAACCTACATCACACCAGACCGCATCTCACGATTTCCGAATAATCATTTTATTTAACATCGAATAGAACTAACCTGTAACCTTTAACAAAATGATGATGATTCGTACCAAAATTTTGTATAAATTGTGTCTATTGTTTACATTTCTCCAGTATGCCCTCACACAATTCCCCTGACTCTCTTACTCATTCTCTCGTACTTTATCTCGAATCGCTCCTAACAGGCAGTCTGTACGATTTCTCTCATGTTTCCCTCTAGGTAAATTCTAAAAAGTTCAAATTCTTCAGTCGGGTTTCTTCTCTTGTTTCCTGCCCCCAAATATACCCTTAAATCCACTAATTTAATCCACAATGACGAACAACAGCTGCAACTGCGGAACAGAGCACGGAAGCATAGGAATCAGGCCCGATGTCCTATTCGTATCCCGAACAGGATGAGTATCTCTTCATTTCTTTTACTAATACATACCAGGTAACCAGAAAAGCCAGTGCGGGTTTAATAATTGTCACAATTAAAATCAGTTTAGAAATATTTTATTCGAGAAAGTCTCCATCGGCATCTCACCTTCTCCCAACGTGTGACTAGATCAGTTATGTCCTTCTTATAAAGTTTAGGTTTTAAAAAAGAAATTCAGCTCATTTTCCACCGTAGGCGTATATTGAACTCCCACTTGCGCATATGCTCCATTGCTAAGAAAAGTTTTCCGCCAGGTCCAGAGAGTACCAAGTTGGTATGGTATGGTGGAAAGGATGCTAGGAAGCGGGGTTTGTATTCCCCAGGCACTGCAGCCTTCTGGCTTATTGTACCTTCCTAGTTCCTTAGTTCAGTCAATAGACTCAATCCTTCTTCTTAGAAGTATCAGGTCATTGACTGTTGACTGCATATAGATGGTGCTGATTGGCAAAACGAAACTAAATGAGGTATGCAAAATAATGTTACCCTCTGCTGGGTCCCAGGGCATGTGGGAGTAGAGCACAACAAGGGAGCGGTCACCTTTGCAAGGAAAGGGGGCTGTATTCCATTGAACAGTACAATGCAGTATCTTCTGAAAAAAGCAAACTGAAAAATGAGGAAACAGTGGAATTGACTTATTAGGCATAAACAAGTCAAGAACCTTCTAGCAAATTTTAGAGGGAAAGAAATACAGAATATATCAAAGGAAGCAGAAAAATTTCGAATAGTGATAGGAGGGGCGTCGGTGGCCGCAAGGTTTAGTCTTTGACACGGCGCTCATCCACTGTAAGGTAAAGGTCCCGGGTTCGAATCCAGCGGCCCTGCATTCGAACCCGACATACTTACAAATGGGCTTTTTTTCAAANAAAAAAAAAAAAAAAAAAAAAAAAAAAGGACAATTCAGAGATTGGTATAATCAAACACGGCGTGTGCAAATTCTATAAAGAAGCAATGGACAACAACAAACGTAGCAAACGGTAGTGTCACATTTGCAGGAGGAAGTGTTTTGAGGTATACAATGAGATTTTGCTCGTGGGAGGGAGGTCAACAGCTAGCTCAAGTGACCCAGTGCATGCAGTTCCTAGATCCAACCAACATTCTGTACTATTTACATATCTTTCTCTCAATGAGAGTGAAGGGATACTCTATATTTCTCAATCTCCTTTTACACCTATTATGTAACTAAAATAATTGAGGGTCGATGTGGTACACATTATACCTCCATCGGCTACCTGACACTATAAATTCATGCCAATAAGTACTTCACTATCAATACTTACTAGGGCACACAGAAATATCACTACTACATATAATAAAACAACACTGTTTCCTCCAAAATTCGAAACAGTGGATCCAATTACTCATAATGATAAAGACAAATTCTCAAATCCGGTGGCATGTCTACGCGCTCTCTATATGGACCCGAGGAATGGCTGCCTTCAAGTAAGTGGGACGCTTCCAGTAACCTTTCACTTCATGCAGGCTTTGACCAAAAAGGGTCCGTGTGTCAACCTCACATTTCTTATCCTTAATCTGGTGAGGTTGACCCTTCTACGGGTCATATCCTCCGACCAACTATCGATAGCTCTTTCGTGGGAGCTTCTCTGCTGATCCAGGCCACTGACGCTGTCACTTTCTTTTAGTCATGTTTTTTATTTGATTTTTGTTGGTTAAGTCCCTTTTCATTACCCTCCAAACCTGTGTATCCTGGTAGACAACCACATTTTAGCCGAGACGGGTCAATTCATGATCTTCCTCCAACAAGAGTAAGAGGATCGATCATATCTAGCGGTCGTACATCCCGGTCGACCACTTCTCTTCGATCAAGACTTCCGTTGGCCCTAAACCACTGTAGACCTTCGTGGCACACCCAGGACGACGTTTACCAAAGCATTTGCCTTGACGAGATCTTCCCGACTTAAAACCATGTTTGTTGTTTGTAGTTCGCTTAAAATAAAACTGACTCGTGACGGACAGTTAAATTTATATGTTTATATAACCCGTTATTCATCATATAAATCTATCTATCTAGTTACTGTCGGTTGATAATATGGACGTGATAATGGTATAACATCGATCGATTCTTAGATATAGTATGCAGCATATAACATACATGTGCGACGCCATGAAAGCATCTTTTCCACAAAAAAAGTTTAATATTTGGATTTAATTAATATTTATGTAACGTATTGGTTGAAATGAAAAAGTTACCGTCACGAGCGCGATTCGAACCCATAAGCCGAAGGTCTTGGGTTCGAATCCCGCTCGTGACACTAACTTTTTCATTTCAACCAATACCTCACATAAAGATTAATTAATTTAAAAAAGTTATTTGGTCAATCGGACCACGGTATATAATGGATTTGGATTTAAAGTTAAAAAAAATATCAGACGAGTAACCAGAATGTGTGTAACGGGCAATGCAAATACAAAATAAAACGTAAGACTGCTGAACATTATGTATTAGTATGTAGTATAACATTATGTATCTACTATGTAATTTTTCTTCCCTTTACGACGTTTCTTCTCTTTAAAAAAATCATCGGCAGGAATAATAAATTACTAATGTATCGGACTTAATTATATTTGCACCAAAGAGCAAGTGATCACGAAGGCAATTTTTCCAGTGAATCATCGAGGTTAATAGTTTTGAATCATTATGAATGAATAATCGAAGTGTAAGACCCTGTAATTTGAAAGGATAGGCCTGAAATGGCGCACAGCTCGTAAAGGTCGCCCTCCTGTCCGTCTCGCGAGACACGTTTAATGGACTTCTTAAATAATTATTTTTTATTAAGGAGTTTTTTGCCTCATATAATCGTGATATATATCACGGGGAGATTAATGGGCGAGAGCGTGTGAGGCAGTGGCCGGATCGTTGACCAGGTCAGCTATTGTTCGTCCAACCACATTCTAATGGGTGGCGCCTCGGGCCTATAAATTCTCAAAGAAAATAAAAGTGAATATAAACAAAAGGAGGATAGAGGATAATTATATATGTGTGTGGACAGGATATAAGCAATTATTGAGGGGTTAAGGATTAGTGGTATAATACGGTGAGGAAGTATCGCCTGCCTTTTTGATCCGTATCTCAACTCGGGCAGGTGAAATAAGACGGAGGAGCTAAGCTCACGGATATTAATCGTTCCCTCCTCTTGGACATTAATCTTCTTACTTCCATCTTTCGCGTTCCGTATCCAAACTGATTTATTGTCATTATCTCCGTCCAGGATAAACCGCCTTCCGACAACATATGTCACCCGTTTTTCACAAAGGTATTACAACAACAGACGGATCGAGCAAATAATTCACCATTTGACGCGCTTTATTGTGCTGCAAAAAAGACCGAGAGATACAATCGTTCAAATTTAAATAAATAAAAAACATATATGGGATGAACCACTCTTGCGAAGAACATATGCATAAATTATTCTTTTTATGTAAGGTCTTGGCTGTGATAAAAAGTCAGTGTCACGAGCGGGATTCGAACCCACGACCTTCGGCTAAATACCACGCTTCTCTACCACTAGGAGCCATCGTGACTTCGATCATCTCGGAAACCAACTTTCCATCTCAACCTACATACTTTCGAATTTTCCGAGGTTGAGATTGAGAGTTGGTTTTCGAGAGGATCGAAGTCACGATGGCTCCTAGTGGTAGAGCATCGTGGTATTTAGCCGAAGGTCGTGGGTTCGAATCCCGCTCGTGACACTGACTTTTTATCTCAGCCAAGACCTTACATAAAAAGAATAATTTATGCATATGTTCTTCGCAAGAGTGATTTATGGAAGGTATTGGCTGAGATAAAAAATCAGTGTCAGGAGCGGGATTCGAACCCACGACCTTCAGCTAAATACGCCGCTACTCTAGAGATAGAGGTTGAGATGGGAAGTTAGTGTCCGAGCGGATCGAGGTCACGATATCTCAAGTGGTAGAGTAGCGGCGTATTTAGCTGAAGGTCGTGGGTTCGAATCCCGCTTGTGACACTGACTTTTTTATCTCAGCCAATACCTTTCATAAATATTAATTAATTGAAAAATTGTCCAATGAAGTGGAATGCATCCTCTCTGACCTTAGAGCTACAAAAGTGCGCATTGCAGTAGACCCCTCCACCCAGGGGGTGTAATTTAGCCAAAGCAGTTCACATTTCATTTTCAACACACTCAGATTTGCTTGCTGTTTAGACTCAGACAGGAGGTCACAGTAAGAAACAGAAGATCCCTGTATAACATAAAGCTAGTGGATGCCAGAGAAGCCTCACAGACTCCTCCATTTGGGTATATTATTAGCATTTAAGTTATGAGGGATGGAATATTTGGAAAATAGTGCCAGTGGGAGAACCAGAAAGTGTTGTGTTTTATCACCTCTAGAGCAGTGATTTTAGGAAGTCGATAGACAGGGAGTTGAAGGATTTTCAGGATATACTTAAAGTGAAGCTTCAATAGATAAGATCAGTGGATGTTTCTAAGTACAACATATAGATAGGAGTTGAAGAGGGTAGGCCAAAAAGCAGTTTGATAAAAAACCTCAGAAATTACTCAACTATGTCGTACAGTTGATAACCCAAAAATTGGCAAGTATAGAACAACACAGATCTAGATCCAGCATTAAATATGTTGAGTTTAGCTCTCAGTGGAATATTATTATTTAACATTACGCCAGTCCAAATTCTATTAAGTCCATTAAGCCCGTGGATGATGCCTGCTTCAATTGATAATGAAAGGAAAGCCGAGGCGTAGAAGTAACCCCAAGTTATTTCAGAGGTTTGCAATGAGCACCTAAGATTTGGCAAGGTTAACAGTCAAATTCCAGTCACAATACACTTCTAATTTTTTTATGTTCCTCTGTAAACCTACCCTTTTATCCGCTAAGAACAACACATCATCAGCATACAGTAAAGCTTTAGCTTTAGTTTAGCTTTAACCAACTTGCGAAAAGGGTGGGAGTTAAAATTACGTATATAAAATGGAACTCTTGTTTCCATTTAATTGATCTGTTTACAAGCATTTTCGACCAGCTTACTTAAAATAATACAAGGAGGTGGATAAATCCATCGCTGCAAGTCAAAAGAATAAGTTAAAATCTCGCCCCGATCAATAGCACAATAACTTTTAACACGATACAATGGTACCGGTGAACGTATGACCTGCGATGTCTACAGCAGCATGTGTCAACTTCATACACCCTACCACTGCATTGTCTGTATGCGGCACTTGGAATCGTGCACCCCGGGTAGATTCATCCTAACTCCTTAACTGCGTAGTGAGCTCTAAAGGACGGAATTTCAATGCTTTCATTGCGCTTTTGTTCGATGCGCTGTGAAGGAGAGTTTCGGGAAAACGAGGGCAATGATCGCAGGCGCGGCAGTGAAGTCCGGACCACACTCCAAATCTGGCCACAGTTAACCCGACTCAGATTCGGCCATTGATATACGGATACTTACTTACGATGCCACCCAATATAAGAAGAATTGTGCTTCAGAACAGCAACGAATCATTTAGTCCCCTGTTCAGAGTTTTGCGGCCTGGAAGTACTTGAGAGATAGCTCGTTTTGAGTTTCCTTTTGTGTACATATAGAGTAAAATACTTTGTTAGAATGCTTATGTGATATGATATGTGATATCGAGTACCCCATTGACCTTAAATTACATTAGTTAAATAGTTAATTATATAGTAAGTGTATACCCTACCAACCACTACCCTAACTCAATGAATTTTTACGTTTATTACCTGTTTTGTACGGTTTGATTTTTTATTGGCAGAAAATCCGGTCTTCTGTAATCATGAATATTTTGCTGATTACTGATTTATATAAGCTCATGTATGAACATCTATACAAACATGTACAGAGTTGATCATAAAACTCATCGCAGTCCACCAGCTTCTGTTGTTTGTAATAAATCACTGGCAGGCCTCGAGAATCACCCACCCAGGGTGGTGACAATGAGAAATTGAGATGTGAGAAATTCGCAGCTGTTTGAACAAAAAACTAAGTGATGTGAAACAACACAATTTCTTGGACAATTATACGAAGAACAAAACTTCAACGCATTATAAAAAATATTTATAACGTAATTCCTTTATTCAATACTGTTAACCTATTAATATTATGTACTTAGATGTTGTTTTTTATCGGTAACAACTAACAAAATGCAAAAAATTTGAAAAAATGCAATTTAGTGCAAAATACGAGTAGTGCCAAAATATTCCAAATCTCTCTTTTTCTTAGTGAAGCTAGATCTTTCACATTGTTTAATAGCGGTTTTTGAAAAATGTTTTCTTTTTTTTCCCCATCGAATTCAGGCCTTCTATGGCTGAGTTTTAAACGAAGAATTCAAACGTTAATAATCATTGTCCATCTCTGCATAAAATGAAAACGGACACTTAATCTCATCGATGAAACTAGTTTTTATCGTTTCCATGCCTCCATCAAAACTTTATCGTCATCAAGGAGCCGATCAATTAAGTTTTTTGTTCCTTTTTCAAAGCTATCCCCGAGGGACGACTTCTTTTAACGGGTTCATAAATTGACAAGGGGCGGAATAATGTTGTTGATTTACAAGAATTGGTGAAATTCTGGTGGTCTGGGTCAGCTTCGACGGGTTCGAGTTGGGTTTATCTTTACACACTCGTTTCAGTGTCACCTGTCGGTCTTCGTATAAAAGTTGGACATGCCTCCAAACAAATAGAGTCTCTAACATCTCCTAATTAGCTCTAATGACAAAAGCAGGTGTCCATAGATAGAGAAATCCGATGCCTCTTGTACCTTATTTACATAAACCTCCAGATAGGAGAAGGTCCTTTATTACTTTCAGCTACTTCAGAACTCCCTTGGGGGTTAACACGTGATGAAAGCGATAAATTCAAGAATCTCTCTTTCCAAAACAAAAAAGGTCTATTTAAATGCTAAGAAACCCTACAAAAAGCAAAGAGATTGAAATCTTACGATTAGTAGACAATTTCTTTATTGTCTGTATTCATTTTTATTGCTGAAAAGAAGTTTTTTTGTATTACAATCAAAAACAACGTGAGCAAAGCCTGTTTATTTACATGTTTATTAACAAAAAAATTCCTTGCACAAAAGTAATATATTTTATTAAATAAGGATGACAATTTTTCGTAGAATATGTTATTAAACTAAACAAGTAAAACATAGTAAATAGACTTCAATAACTGAAATATTATTCACAATGAACATTTAATTTAAATTTTTGAAGATTTTTTTTATTTTTTTCAATTTTGAAACAAGGAGTATTTTGTTTATGTTCTATTACTTACAGAAAATAACGAAAAAGTTAAGAGCAGAAAAATCTATCGGGAAACGGCTTCATACGTGCATTCTTCAAGAAGGTTGACTTTTTGAACATTTACATTAATTTTTTAACGATTTTTGTTCATTCTTTTGATCATATTTGTTACAGTGTCTTTTCCGTCTACCTTCTGGTAATCGCAGAAAAAAATGCTTGAGCGAAGTAAAATCAGCTCGGAAACAACTTGCATTATTCACGAAGGTGGACGTTGTTCGCATTTGATTAAATTTTTGAAGATTTTAGATTTATCTTACGTGAAATTTTGTTATAAAGATACTTTTTATTTACTATCTATTTCGGAGTGAAAAATAAGCTTGAAAGCAGTAATATCAATTAGGACACGATATGAGACTTTCATTCTTCAAGAAGGTGGACGGACTTTTTGAACAGATATTTTTTTTTTGTTCAGTCTTGTGTTCAAGTTTGAAACAAAAGTCTTTTTGGTTTATTGCTATTACTTAGAGGGAAAACAAATGCTTGATAGCAGTAAAATCAGCCTGGACACAATGTCAGATTTGAATTCTTCAAGAAGGTGGATATTTTTAACATTTAATTAAAACATTTGGAGATTTTTGATTTTTCTTACGTTCACTTTTGCAACAAAGAGTATTTTCATTTATTTTCTAGTAATTGCAGAAAAAAGCAAAAATCTTGACAGCAGTAAAATCAGCCAGGAAATCATCTCAGACTTGCATTCTTCAAGAAGGTGGACATTCATTTAATTCCATTTTAAGTATAAAACATGGTAAAGTTCTTTGAATTAGAAAAAGGTTTTACATGAAATTAAAATGAAGGTCCAAGAGACCGCTGTGGCCGAGCAGCCAGGGATTTCGACCAGTATTTGCCACGTTAGAGGTTTCGGGTTCGAATCCCGGCACAGCCCGTAGAATTTTAATTAGTAATAATGTGTAAATTGAATTGTAAGTGGTTTGACCCCTCGTCAGCGACATAAAACATGTAGTCGGACGGAAAAGCCAGTAGCAAACTTTTTCCCTGTCAAAACTTTCCTGTTCAATATTTTTCAACCAAATTTCATAAAAATACTAAAACAACTTTTAGAAATTATGTAAATTTTTTTCCCAATATTTTTCGTAGATGCTCTTGAATATTTAACTGCAAAGTGCTGTATTTTCAACTTGAAGCCAATATTTAAAACTTCTCCAAATATAACTTTCATTTTGTCTGAACACAATTATAGAATCTGTAATACATAACGAATTTAAAAAAAGTTCAAACGGATATTTTGTATTGTTTTGGAAATGTAAAAGTTTGACTGCGGCAAATCCTGATTTTCAGGATTTTCTGCGATTTCATATTAATCATGCTCCCTATCATTTCCTTACCAGTGATGAATATACCATGAAATCAATAAAATTGTATATCTCTTTTATTTTATTTCTATTAGGTACCTATTAGTTATTTTATCATAAACTTATATTTTTCCCCCTCCAAGCAACAATTAAGAAATCTCACACAATTAGTGTCATTGTCACTATTTCTTCTTTTACTACTTTTAATATATTATAGTAGAAAGGATATCTAAATTGACTTTAAATTTGTGCTTCTTGGTTTCAAACTTCAAAAACCAAGGTGACTTATTGGCGGACGAGAATTTCCTGTTTTTGGGGATTCAGGGGGGTTGGGCGTGCAGTTTCGTACGGAACACCGCGTATTTCTCTTTCTCTCTCTCTCTCTCTCTCTTTCTCTNTGTGTGTGTGTGTGTGTGTGTGTGTGTGTGTGTGTGTGTGTGTGTGTACACTGATTGCGTTAGGTCTTCTGTGTATGCGTTGGCGTTTGTGTGAGAAAGGGTCTTGTTAGAGGAATGTTTGATAGTGACGACGAGGGGTGGGATGGGGGATGACGAGGGTTCTAAGGAGGAGGAGGAAGAGGAGGTTGCCATGCGGAGGGGAACTGGCGCCACTCCGGTAGCCTCATTTACTACGTCAATTCCTCTCCCACTCGCTTTCGCCAAATCGCCTTTTCTCACTCTCGCTCACACCCACCTCACTCTCTCTATGAATCTATCTAACTATTTATATATATATCGTTCTCTCTTTCTACCCTCTATTATTTTATATACTTTGTTCTTCCTACGGCGACCATACAGCAAGCTGCCGTATCAAATCCAAGTACTCGCATTCTTTCCAGGAGTAACGGACTTAAGTGTGGATTGGTGATGACTTAGTCGTTATTCTCACGACAAGAAGAAAGTATAAAAGAACAATTGACTCGTCCCAAGATAACTTAAACCCGAAGCAATTCAATCCTCATCGAAGGGAAAAAATGGCGAAAATCTTTGAGATTTTATGGCTTCATGGCAAAATCCTGATACAAGTCGTCAATAGCTAGATAGCTGCCAAACGGATTTGCCTGTGGCTTCAAGTGGACAGTGTGAAAACAATCGTATTTTCTGTTTTAACATGGATATAATTTTAGGCTGGATATTTATTTCCGTGACTATATTCGCATCTTCGATTTCGCGAGTTCGAATTTTATTCACGAACGTTTTTGGGGGACTTAGAATGTTTAAGTTTGGTTTGGAATTGCAAGTCAAATTTAGTATGGCTAGGTTAGGTAGAGATAGGTTTGGAATGGTTAGGTTAGGTAAGTAAGGTTCGGCACGGTTAGGTTAGGTTTGGAACCATTTGTTACGTTTGGAATGGAAAGAAGGTTTGGTTTGGAATGATTAGGTTGGGTGTGAAATGGTTAGTTTGGAATGTTTTTTTGTTTGTTTTTTTACGAAAGTTTTTCAACTAAGAAGTTAGAGTGTTTCGGTGTGACGGTGTTTTTGAAAAAAACCTCATTTGTAAGTATGTCGTGTTCGAATGCAGAGCCACTGGATTCGAACCCGGGACCTTCACCTTACAGTGATGAGCGATTTTTGAGTTAGGTTTGGAATAGTTAAGCTAGGTTTGTACTATTTAAGTTAGGTTTAAAATAGATAAATTAGGTTAAGAATGATTAGATTTGGTTTCGAACGTTTAGGTTATGTGGGGTTAGGGTTAGTGATACGGTACTGGCGGGCAAAGTTATCTATCCACGATTCAATATTTTATCTGTAAAGGAGAGAAAGTATGCAAGCGCGAAGCGCGAGATTGATTACGAAGGTTTTCGTAAGGATTTTGAATGATTAAGTTAGGTTTGCCACGGTTAGGTTAGGTTTGGAGTGTTTAAATTACTTTTGAAATGGTTAAGTTAGGTTTAGAATATTTATTTTATGTTTAGAATGCTTGGGTTAGATTTGGAATGTTGAAGTTAGGTTTGGAATGGTTAGGTTAGATTTCGAACGCTTAGGCAATAAACGCATAAATAAAATAATAGATTTTGATTTACTTTACAAGTTAATCACAAATTTGAAATTGTTTTCTTACAGTATTCATTAGGATAATATTTAGTCATGTTGTAATTCACGTTTTTCGCACGTTCAATATTGAGCATCATCAAAAACCAGCTACTCATTGGAAAGTCTCGTTGGCTGTGGATCACGTTCACTCAAATTCATGTCGAGAGACGTGTTGTACCTCCTTCAACCTGAGCATTTAATGCTCGAAATCCGGATCCTTGAAAACAACAAATCTGTGAATAGAACCATCATTTACACAAAGTGAATTGACCTACTCACCACACCTTCATCATTTCTATTCCTTCAGAATTGTTTCGATCCTGACTTCGACTAAAAGAGGAAAAAAACGTTTTCCATCGTTTCGTTGTACAAGCAACAACACACTTTCGATGTCAAATAAAAGGCAACATTGATTAAAAAGGGTGGATCGTTTAACGTTAAAAGCATGTCAGGAAAAGTAGGAAATATGCAAATCGGGCAAACACATCCGATGCGGATTCGTGAAAAGGCGGAGCAAAAAATATCGTTTATAAAGGACGAAGATTAAGTGTCTCAATTGATTTATGCTAGAGAACGTCCTCGACAATAGAATGGAGGAGGGGTTTTCCTCTCGCAAGAGCTTCTACGACGCCGTTTCCCCCAAAAGCTCCCTTCGCCCTAACTGCTGTAAGTAAACAACGACGTGCGTGTTTCTACTTCTACACATCACCTCACGCCATCACCTCTTCCTCCAGTAATTCTTGTAAAATTTCACGGCTACCTTCGCACCGCCCCGCTCAAAACATTCCGTTTATAACCCGACCTCCGAATTGGGGGAGTGGATTAGGAGGTATTTACAGCACGGCTGACGTGTGCTGAATATTAATTGGCTAAACCCCAGCACCCTTTTGTCCCCGAATATCCCAAATAGATCAAGCAAACAGGAAAAAACAGTTATATCTGATGTCCGTCTGCAACATTCACCGTGTCCTGCGAAGTTATTATTCTTGTCTATAAACTATTTGCTTTCTTTCTTTACATTCTAGTCATTGCCTATATGTTAATAGATAGTTTATTCTCTCCCAGGTATATTAAATTATTGCATATCACTGCCATTCTTATTTATGCTGTTTACTTGCATGTTTGTAAATTGAACATTATGTTTACATACTTTTTATTTCTCTTTCTATAGGCCTTAGCATAGAAAAAGAGGCTAATTTATACATTTTTTTAACTAATAGAGATCCATATTTTTATTAATAGTTTATTAAAAGTATTTTACGTTATGCGGACAAAAATTAATACACACTATAATTTATTACCTCTATCTTTGATGTGAACCCTACACAAAATGTCTTAATGCAATTATAATATAGTTTTTCCGTTAAATAAACCCTTTCTAAGTGCAAATTTACCGTTTTTAATTTCAATTTATTTTTATTTTATTTTCAAATTAACTTTTTTCCTGGCAAATTAACCATTTAATTGTACCTTCTTTAATATCAAAAACGCTTTTACACGTATAATTAAATCATTTTAAGTGCAAATTAACCGTTTTTAATTTCAAATTATTTTTATTTTATTTTCAAATTAACCTTTTCCCTGCCAAATTAACCCGTCAATTTTACCTTCTTTAATATCAAAACCACTTTTAAACGTCTAATTAAACTCTTAAAATTAAATGCAAATTAACCGTTTTTAATTTCAATTTTTTTTTCAAATGAACTTTTTTCCTGCCAAAATAACCTTTCAATTGTATTTTCTTTAATATCAATTTACTATCGAAAACTCTTTTAAACGCCTAATTAAACCCTTTTAAGTGCAAATTAACCGTTTTTAATTTCAAATTATTTTTTTATTTTCAAATTAACCTTTTCCCTGCCAAATCAACCCATCAATTTTACCTTCTTTAATATCAAAACCACTTTTAAACATCTAATTAAACCCTTAAAATTAAATGCAAATTAACCGTTTTTAATTTCAATTTTTTTTTTAAAAGAACTTTTTTCCTGCCAAAATAACCCTTTAATTGTACTTTCTTTAATATCAATTTACTATCAAAACTATTTTAAACGTCTAATCGACCCAGGATCGAGTGGGTTTGTAAAATATTATTAAGATTCAATTAATTAAGGTTTTTAAGTTGAGATAAAAAGTCAGTGACACGAGCGGGATTCGAACCCACGACCTTCGGCTAGATACGCCGCTGCTCTACCACTTGAGCTATCGTGACCTCGATCCACTCGGACACCAACTTCCCATCTCAACCGCACCTTTTGAATTTTCCCTCCTTTTTGCCATTTTTCAAATGTCGCGTAATAGGATTGGATTCTCGACGACAAATGAAATGGCCACGGAGAGCTTTAGTGAAGTATACTTCATTTTACATCATTAAATTCACTAATTTCGTGGTCCGCGTTACCAATTAATATATTATAATTAATTAAGGTTTTTAGTTGAGATAAAAAAGTCAATGGCACAAGTTGGAAGTTAGTGTCCGAGTGGATCGAGGTCACGATAGCTCAAGTGGTAGAGCAGCGGCGTATCCAGCCGAAGATCGTTGGTTCGAATCCCGCTCATGACATTGTAGCATGTAGCCCAGCATGTAAACAAATAAGTACAAAAATATATAAAAAACAAAATTGGAAACCACAGGACTATCTAAAATTTAATCGCAACAAAAGATGTAATGAATTTTTATAATATAAAAGTTGTATATCAGGAAAATAATAATAAAAACTTAGAATGGTTGGAAACAACATGTATTAATACTTGTGACAACAACGTAAATCTGCAGATAGACAAAAATAAGATATGCAACCAGCATCAGAATTTAATTAGTATATTTATAGTCCTCCATGTGAGAGAAATACACCTACCATCGAGAAAAAATGGCAGTCGTCCGTTGACATTTGAAACGTAAGGATCGAGTTGGTTTGTAAAATATTATTAAGGTTTAAAAATCTATTTTATTATTGCTGTTTTATACAAATTTTGGAAAAATGTACTGAGAAGGGGGCAAAAAGAGCATCGAAATGCATCTAAGTGCAAAATAAAAACGCTGAAAAGGTTACGAAGTTTTTATAATCCAGATTCTCATCCAGATCCAACAAGAAGAGAAGCAATAATTAACACAATTAAGTTATATTTTTGTGGTAAGATAAGTGTAATAAATAGTCCAATGAGGAAGCCAGTACATTTGGTAAGGTGCTTTTTATACAGTTATGATTTGTGTAAATTTGAGACATGCGAAGTGAGTTAAGTAAGAGGGAAAAGAACGTTTACTAGCCGAAATAAGCAAGAGGGGGTGAGGATAAGGACGAGAAGGTACACGTAATATTGAAACCGTAAGGGCTTTTGTAAGACATTTCCTTTCAGCCATTGTTTTTCCTTTTCTCAGACATCTGGAGCCGGCTCTGTGCAGGTAGCCTCCACAGCTTTTCGCCAATTGTCCAAATGAATTGCCATTATCTGTATTGGGATCCTTGCTGATCCTGTTATCCTTTGTACTGTAGGCCGTTTAACCTACTTGTAAACATAATGGATCCGGGATTGGGATTTCAATTGACTACGTCCTTTTTTTCTCTTTACAAACAGAAGAAATGCCGCATATCCTTTCCGTTCCCTAACTTTAAGTAGACCGGCTCCATCGAAATTTTTCGGTTCGATGAAGAAATTGGTTCCAGAGACACAACTTTCAATCACACCTCCTTCATCGAAAACATTAAATTTAAACCAAGTATGAAATATTTCGTTCGAAGCTCCCATTTATATCTGTATTATATTTTCTCCAATCAACATACGTTTTGAAATTCACCCAAGCCCTGAAGATGACCCGAATAAAGGTTGAAACGACGGCAAAACAAATTAAAAAAGTATTTTTCTAAACTACCTCATTCTTCACCACTCCTCACGAATCTAACAAATAATTAAGTTTAAATTCACTTCATAGAGTAATAATTGACTTAGCCACCTTATCCAAATATTCTTTATTTGCAAATGGATAAAACTGAAAAATCGAAAATATAGGGGTATTAAGAGGGAGGGGTAATTCGGATTTCATAGGCAGGAAAAAATACATGTATATGTTTACAATATATATATATATATATATATATTTAAACACATTTCATTATTACTGTATACACAAAATGTTAAACATAATAGAATGCATAATATACTATCAATTTTTCCTTAAAAAAGCAGTTTTATAAACTTTATTTCATATTTTCTGACTACTTCATCTTGAGAGAGTCAAGTCGTTCGCGACCTAAATTTGCGCGATGTTTTAAATAAAACCAAGTTCATTCATCCATTCTCTCACTCTCACTCACTCACTTTCTCACTTACTCATTCACCCAGCCATTTCTCACTCACACTCTCTCTCTCTTTCATTTTTCTCTATCACATACTCTTCCTCATTCACTATCTCTCCCAAACTCACTCACTCCCAAGCTCTCTCTCTCTCTCTCTCTTTTATTTTTCTCTATCACTTCCTCTCCCTCATTCACTCTCTCTCTCTCTCTCTCTCTCTCTCTCTCTCTCTCTCTCTCTCTCTCTCTCTCTCCATCACTCTCTCTTTCTCTCTCTCTTTTCATTATCTCTCACTCTTTCTTTTCTCGCTTTCTCTTTTCAGTTGAACTGACTTCGTGAATTTTTTACAGTGCGTATTACTGAAATGTTCGCAGTACCGAAGTTATAATTAAGGAGAGCAGTACATATAACATAAAAGTGAATATGTTGTACCAAATATGCTGACTCAGACCTAGAACATACAAAAAGTAAAATTAATTACAAATCAATAATATTAACAGGTAATTTTTATTTTCATAGATTTTTTTCGAAATGACTTTACATTCAGCACTAACACCTTGCTTATAAAAAATAAATTTACTACTTTAGTCATAAATAATTAATAATAGCAACAGTGCAGGGTGTTTGGTCGCACATTGCTATGCAACCATAATTACTTGGTTTGGCGGGTCAACAAAATTATGACGAATGTACAAACATAAATACAATCTATATTATATTCCGACGACAATGTTTAATTGTTATGGCCGTATTTCGAAACGAATGGACATTGAAACAATAACTCTCTTAATTGATATTTAAACGTCGTGACATCGTTTATAAGGTAGAGTACGAGTGAACGCGTGGAATCTCTTTTAGACAATCGCAAAATTCTAGGATGGGCATAACTCATTCCTAGCGTTTACGAGGCATTGAGTGGTAAAATGTTCCCCAGATGGAAATACAAGAGCGTTGCGGCGAGCCGACAAGAAAATCAACCGACAAACATCAAGATAAGAAAAACAGGTAATATATGTCGAAAGGCCTTTTTGTACCTTACCCTGTGGCAAAAGCCCATCAAAGTCCCATAAAAAATGGCGCTCCCAGTCCCAAATGGAAATACGATGAAAAGACAGAGAAAGTTCGTCTGTTTTGTGGGCACAAACAGAATTTCAAATATGGACGAAGTAGCTGAACGAGAACTGACAATAAATAAAAGCATAATAGCACATAATATTAAGTTTTAGCTTCTTTTTGGACAACTCGATATACGCAATGATTAGAATTTGTTTATTACAAAATCACTCCCGCTCTCTCTCTTTCTCTCTCTCACTCACTCACTCACTCACTCACTCTCTCTCTTTCTTCTCTTTTTCCCTTTCACAAACTGTACCTCACTCACTAACTCACGACTCACTTTTTTTTGGCATTTAAACATTTACAACTCAAACATTAATACAATAAACATACATTAGTTATTTTAGGTCCCAAAAAATTACGCTAGTTTTTTTTATTATTAATTTTCTAGGGTTATTGTATTTAGAATGAAAGGGGAGAGAAACCGGTTTAATATCAAATACACCAGTGACTCCCCAAATTTTATCTCTATATATAGTATAAATGCATTTCTTAGATTGAATTTATATGTTTTNATAATGATTGCGGACGACACCGGCGTAAAACCTCAGTATTTATTAGCGTGAATGAGGCCGGATCGTTAGCTTCCAAATCCATGTATATACGTGAGTACATTGCAGGGGTCTTTTCGAGTGGAAGGGCTAAGAATAAAAATGGAGTTCCAGAAGTTACATAAAAAATTAAAGGCTATTACCGGAGAGGCAGATTATGTCTATCATAAAACTCGAGGCAACAACCACGTCAGTTAGCCTGGCAGAAAAAAACCACTCGTTTTTGCTCCATTTTAATCCAGTTCGGTCCTCTTTAACCATGGAAAGACATCACCATGAACCAGAAGTTCACAATATTATTGTGAGAATGAATCATCAAGGTCACCGGCAAGTGGATATCCAGAGGCAGTTGGCGTCTCTCAGACCGTCGTCTCTCGGGATTTAGCCTAATTCTTTATCAACACAAACGATTCGTAATCGTTGGGAAGTTGACCTCACATCGTATGCCTCTTTGAGACGACCTGCAGCAACAGCAACACACAAGAATATGGTGCAGCGAGCGCCTAGAAGAGAACACCAATTGGAATGCTGTTATGTTTACCGATGAGTCGCGTTTCTGTCAGTATAGTGAAATCACGCGCTGAAGAGTCTACCGAGAACAGGGGATGCGTACAATTCCTAAGTTCTTGCTCCCTTCAGTGAAGTTTGGAGGAGGCGGTGAATTGGCCTGGGCTGGGATTTACACTGGTGGACGAACTGGACTACATATTGTTGAAGGCAACCTCAGCGCAGTCCGTTATGTCTAAGAAATGATCGAGGAATACATCCCTCAATCCAGGGATCTCATTGCCAGGGATTTTACATTTCTGGATGATAATGGCAGACCTTATAAAGGTAGAGTTGTTCATCAATACTCAAAAAACCTAGGAATTTCCCATCTGCCTGTTTCTCCATTGTCTCCAGATCTCAATCCCATTGAGCACATGTAAAAAAATAAAATAAAAATTCTAGGGAAAGTAAATACTACAAAATTGTCAATATCCCTATTCATTTCTGGGCAATTTATAGCACGTGGTTACCTCTCCCGGGAAGAAAGTTGAGTTGTCAGCTTCCTACTCTTTGGACCACATTTCCGGGTTAATCATGAGGTTTTTAACATACGGTTTCATTTCCCAAAATTTTGTATACGTAATGTATATGTTTTGAAATTTTCTTAGTTAAATGGAGTCCTGAGGAAGGCGTCCGTATGCTCGACAATTTGGCTGTTTTTTTTTACCTTCATAGCTTCATTCCAAATCTCCCAGTTTTTTACTATTTATCATCGAAGGCCGATACCATACTCAATCATATATTGTATAATAAAATGTAGTAAAAATCAAAATTTGGTTTCAACATTTTTACAATGAAATTTAAAGAAAATCCACCCCACCGATGCAAGACTCTATCATTATATACGAGATTGAAAAATATTCCATATAAAGTATCAAGTAAGAACGAAAAAGCCTGGATATCAGACGTGTCAGACCCGACTATTTATTCAAGCGGATATCATTCAATTATACAAGAAAATAAAGGAACTCGGCCCTTTTTTTACGATCCCAAGGCTCTACTCTGCATTTCCTTTTTTATAGGGAGAAATAAATAAATGGAAGGGCGAGTGTGACGGTGGCAGGGGATGTTTTCCCGAAGGGTAGTAGCCCCGGGGTGTTGCTTGGCAACGAGCCCATCCTCAACAATAGTAAGCCACAAACAGGGTATTACTCGGATATCCAACCACGCGCTAAGCCAATTATTGCCTACCCTCTATCCCTAATTTTGACTAGATTCTTATTCAACTGCTCGGCCTTCTTTCCTGAGTTCTCCACTTAACCTTTGAAGCCTTGGTTTACAAGCGAGCGGTTTCCAGCCATTCCTCAAATACACTGATTTTTTTGAGGCTGTAGCTCACACTTAAGTAAGGTTTTTCTAATTCAAAAAAGAATTTTTCGTGTTATGACCATAGCTGAATCCGTCAGCTGTGCTGCGTCTCGTCATAATGTGCGCTGATCTATTCATTATTCATGCTACAATAGATGGCGCTCTCAATATGCATCCCTAAAAGCAAAAATCATAAAATTGTCAAAAGTGATCATGGAATATGCCAAAGCCTCTCTATTAATCATTACAAAATCGTCTGCACCTATGAGATTATTTTGATTATCACGATGATGAAATGTATGCTAGTAAGAACAGGTTTTTGGTTCAACAAGCATTGCACCAATTGGTGCACCACATGGCTTATTGTACTTCAACTCCATCATTCTTCTAAGGAGAGCTAGGTCATTGACTGCCGTTGTTTAAATACCTTTCCCTGGGTTATTCTCCTTTGTGCGGTTGCTTCGCATTCGAAGATGATGATGGCTGGCTTCTTCTTCCTTCTCATCGCAAACCTACAAGTGGGTTCACTTTTCAAATTTCCATGTTGTGTGAATGTTTGCTCAGATGCCAATGACCATCCATAACTCCTCTGAATTTAAGTCCTCTCTAACTGTATCAGTGATTTTGCTAGGTGAGAGTTGTTTTAAAATAAGCTTACTGTGTCTAGGATCTCAAGAGTTTATCCACTTCTCCTTTTGTCTTTTTTGGATTCATTCTGTGATAGAGGATTCACTGTTTTTTTATTATCCCAAGAATAGATTCAGGGCCTATATATGGCCTTGCAAACCTTCTTTTGGTCGGTTTGACTGGTTTTTTCATTACTCAAAATTCCCTTGTGTCCTGGTACCAAAGATGCCTTCAGGTTGTGGTGTTTCCCCAAGTTGTGGGAGATTTAGGATGGATTCACTGACAAATTTTCATGTTATGTTTTTATATGCTAATACTTTAATGGCTGCTTCTCTATGTTTTCAAGCCATCTGTGAGTCGCACCTCACTAAAATTTAAGCGGATATTAATTAGACTTTCGTACGTGTTTTGGAGTAAATTTGTAACGACCACGTTTGAATTATGTGATGTACACAAAATTTCGTTTAAGTGTAAATCATTTCCATTAAAGCAAATTGTTGCTTTTCTTACATGATTATTGCCTTGTCCTTTTTCGGTTAATTTATCGTTTTACATTATGCCTTTTACTCCGGTCTTTCACGTGTTATAGTCTTATCGTACCAGGAAAAGGCGGTACACGTCGAAATATTTGCGACATCGGCCATAGCTTAGATAGGATCGTATGTCATACCTAACAAGAGTCCGGCCGGCAGGTGATACCGAGAAACGGGTGAAAGAAGGTTAAATCAATTAGCAGGCTCGCTCCGACATCCATCATTCGTCACACCAATTAGCCACCCTATTAATGGTCTTACTAACAGGTTAATGACTAGTCGAAGCTTGTTGGCACCCTCTACGCTCCTACAATTATTATCATATAGCCTCGAATACCAGCTATAGGTCAAAATTCCACTTAATAACTGTCCCAGTCGTTTCTGAGGTTATAGTAGTAACCTGTACATACAAATATCATTTGATGCAACCATTATGACACAAATTTGTGACGAATCATAAGTTTATAAGAGTTAATTATTCACAAGCCTTTTTAATTATTGGCGTTGTCCAATTAAAAAAAAAACCTTTCCTTCCCACACTTCCAATGCGTTATCATAAAAGTGTAAAAGGGCGTTAAAACCTCTTAAAAACCGGTTTTCCTAGCTCGATTTGCCATGATATAAGCTCATCTCGTGAAACACGCATTTTTAGGCTGTTTTTAAAGACTCCTCGTAAATCCATTACCATAATACTGAAAGGTGTGTGTTGTATGCATCACCACTTCACACACTCTCCTCTTTCGTGTATGTGGATCACTGACCTTCAAATATTGACGTTGGACATTGTGCTGTACTAATTGGATACTAGTTTTTAGTAGATTTTAATAGTCCAGTTTAATTTTGAATGGTTCTCAGGTGAACGGTAAAACTGGTAAAACTAAATATACGAGGGTGACGTAAGTTGACGTAACCTTTGTGGTCCTTTTGTATCTCGTTATCTTCGCAGTTGTTTTGAACGAACGATTGAACTTCCATCCATGGAATCTGCTAACTCCCTTCAATATATTTCCATCTCCCTCGTCTTCTGTTCTGCACCTATCATCCTGTCAGCAGTATACTTTTCCCCATAAGTAACTCAGAAATCCATCTTTAATTCCTTCAGACGTCGATTTGTATCCGGACGACAGTTCGCTACTAAGCATCTGCTTGCACATTTTTCGCTGACACATCCTTCAAACATAATCCTAACAGAAAACTATTCCTATATTTGACGCGACCAACCAACCTATTCTGATCGCCTTTCTGGCCCCCAAAGATTTCTTCGTCGCGTCACCCATCACCTTATCCATCCAGTGATCTATCCCCAGTTCTCCTCAATTTAAGTATAACTCCGCTTCATGAACCAAGAAAACCATCCTTCTGCAGGGCACAGGTGACTGGGAAATATTCCAAGATATCATAAATTCCTCTCTAAAATTCTCCAATAAAACAGCCAACGAAATAGAAGACGGCCCACCTACTTCTAACATTCTCATTCCGTCTAAGCAAGTTCTTCCATCTTATATCCCCATGCAGCCTTCTAGCTAATCGCACTATTTTAGTTCCTTGGTTTATTGAAATCTTCACAATCCTTCTTCTAAAAAATATTAGGTCATTGACTGTCGTCAATACCTTTCCTTGAGTTTTCTTTGTATCCCAGTTTACGTCTCCATTGACCTGAACCGTCGCAATATACCCATGTTATGTAAATGTTTTTTCAGATGCCAGTGACCAGTCTATCACACATATCCTTTAAGCGGATATCAACTAGACTTTCGCATGCATCTACTCATGGTGGTTTTTTTTCTACATTCATACAAATAAATACATTCATACACATAAATACTCCATACAGTACACTCATTCCGTTTGGTCGGTGGAGTACTTGATATTCCTCTTAATTAATTAATTCAATTAATTCGACTTAATATAATCTATATTGGGGTCGATGGAGTACTTTTATAAATATTCCGCCATCGACCCCGAATACACACTCTTACGCTCTCTACGTTCGAGGGGCAATGATGACGTTATATTTCACTCTCACCCCTCGCCATTCACGCTAATAAATACATGCACTCGGCCTTTTGCCTAAGATCAAAGCGTACTCATGGTGTTTTGGAGTAAATTTGTAACGACTAGATCATGTAGTCTCAATTTCTAAGCGTGTCTGATTTTATTAATTGATGTTTTCCGTCTGGAGTCTTTAAGGTTGTTTCTAGACCTTTTCTTCGCTTTTCGTTGTATAAATATTACCTATAGAGGTAGGTTTTAACAATGTGTTTAGTGCAATTGACGGGATTGTTCTAACTCCTATGTTATCCGTAGTTTACCTTTGTTGGTTTTCCTGAACTTGGGTCAACTTGATTAGTAAGCAATAGGATAATTTGGGGTTTGTTACTGCCGTATATAGCAATTGTCCATTTTTGGTTTTAGTCATCAAGATTTGCCTAGAACTCTCCTTGAAGTAATTAGTGTTATTACATTGATGTACTAATGGATATACTGCAGACATACTAATGGAGTTGTAGTAATGATTGACAAAGAGTGAAATTAATTAAAAATCTAAAAAAGACCAGATAAAATTTTTAAAAGTTCTATTCATTAAAAGGACAACTCTTACATATTTGTATTAAATGTAGATAATCCCACGAGCATCCTGTTGTATTTAAGCGCTTTAGACTACACGAGAATTTATAAAAGCGTCTCGCTAAATGTTTAGCATAATTCAACATGGGATTCAGTCGTTTCAAATGGCCCATTGTATGAATTCTTAATTAAGTAAAATAAACGAGTTCTGAATTGGAGGCTGGCTGGAGGAGCCGAGGTTGGATCGAGATGTTGTATAATTAAAATAGTTGTGATGGGCGAGGGTGAAGTTTGGAATGGAAATGGTTTCCTAAATAGATGGTTGAAATAAGGGCGATGATTAGGTGTGCATCGGGCGCGTTGGGTAGGTAATGGCCATCGGCTTGTGTGGTCGACCCACACCTGCTCGACACCACCTTCAATTGAAATTTCCATCCTCCAAAACAAACAGATTTGATTGGCAGGTAAACCCAGGCATTAAAAATAATAACCGGGTAGACGGAGGCTGGCCCAACTTAGTTATTCATCATTAGGCTTGTTCCACGTCCGACGAGCACCAACATCTTCACCTCCCGGTAATGGATCCAGGCAATTGAGGCCGGAAGAAAGTAGGCGCCACGAAACCGTACTCCTTTCGAATTAAGAAATTACAACAACCCATTCCAACTTAAATCGGCTCCTCAACGAGCTCTATTATCCAATTCAATCGTTTTTACTTCCTCGAGGGAGGAAGTGCTGTGTGATCGACGCAGAATAGGCCACACCAGTTTCGAACGAGAAAAACATTTTTTGATGATTTACACGCCATGCGATTAATGTTTACATATTTGTTATTCCAAGCATTTAACAACTCTATTCTTTCAAATTCACATTGAAAAACTTTATTTAGAGGCAAAAAAATTTAGACTATGCGTAAAAACATCGTACATAATTGTAATTAAACTGCCCAGTGGTGTGCCAGTTATTACTATTTTTATTGTAACCTTAAGAAACAAAATTGATGATCGAATCGTATATATGGTCCACAGATCCTCCTCTGGCCCGTGTGTCTGCCTTTTTTTACTCAAAATACTTCTGCGTCCTGGTACCCAAGATATCATCGGGTTGTATGTTTCCGCAGATTGTTAGCGATTTTGTTGCATTCACTATTTTTGATGTGACTTTTTTACGTGCTAGTACTTTAGAGTCTTATGGGTATTTTTTGTCAGTGTAACTTCCTTTAAGGTTCTCTATGGCGCAGATGTATATGTANATGATAGCTATATTCTTGTTTTTGTATCCTCTATTTAAATTGAATTGGATACATCTTTCTATTGCGTGAATCTCAGCTTGGAAGATACTGGTGTGCTTTCCCATGGGTTCTGAGTATTTGGTTCCAGGTCCAAACACTCCTGCCCCCGTACCTTCCTGTGTTCTCGATCCATCTGTGTACCAAAGGATGGTGCCATTTTTGAGGGAGTTATTTCCCTTTCTTTCCCATTCCTTTTTGGTGCCCAGATGTATTCGGAATTTTTGGTTAAATTCAAATCTCCTGTTCATGTCATCTCTTGGAGCCATGAGTGATGGATGGTTTTTCCACCGTTTGTTTCTGTCTTTCCATTTCAGTTTTATTCCTGTTGGAGGTTTCTCTCTAATAAAGTTGATTATGGTTTTCTGTGGTTCTTTCTACCATGTGATGTAGGGGGATTAGTCCCAATATCTTTTCCATGCTAATTGTAGGGCATGTTCTCACTGCTCCCGTTATGCAGATGCATGCAAGTCTCTGTATTTTTGTGAGTTCTTTCCTTTTGGTTACTTGTTCCGCTTTATCAGCCCAGGCTATAGCTCCGTATGTAAGTAAAGGTCTTACTATTATGGTGTACATCCATAACAGGGTTTCTGGCCTACATCCCCAGTTTCTTCCTGCTATTCTCCTGCACACCATCAAAGCTCGTGTCGCCTTTGTGATAATGGAGCTGATGTGTTTCTTGAATTTTAGTGTTTTATCTAGTGTGATGCCCAGATATTTGACTTCATTTTTGATTTCTATCACAATGTTGTAGAACTCTAGTACTTTAGAGTCTTATGGGTATTTTTTGTCATTGTAACCTCCTTTAAGGTTCTCTATGGCGCAAGTATTGGTAGAATGTAATTCAGCTTGAAAGACTGAGGTATACTTCCCCAATGAGGTTGCTCATATTTTTGGGATTCCACTTGGTTCCTTTATTTGTTCCGGATGTATACCATATAATTAATTGTATTTTTCCCTCATTTCTTCCTCTCTACTATAGCCTGTTGAAACGTCAAAGGCTCTTGTAAATAGAATTTTCAGGATCATATAGGCATAGGTGAAAATTTTTATTTTATTTAATGCCATCCTTTTGTTCTTGCATTAAAATTCCAACATTGGTTTCATGTTTTGTGACGAAAGAACTAACAAAAATAAAATAGTTTACAAATATTTATATCAGCTGTCAGAGAGAGGTTTTGCAAAATGGATAAATACGTCATAAAAAAAGGTATTCCTTGGGACTGTCAGGTAGGAGATGTAGGAGTGGGCATTCCTCAGAAGTGACATATTGTAATTGGGAGGATCAGAATATATGGTGAGCAGATAATTATAAGTTTGCTCTAGACCATTAGGTATATACTTAATAGGAGGCACCCCATTCAACTTCTCTTACCTGAGGGCCTTTTAAGTATCGCATCGAGGCGTCTCCTCGTTTACGATTGCCAAATTGCCAGTTTGAACCAGCTGCGACAATTTTTTTCCTTGGCCAAGACTAAAGGAAAATCATTACAGATGTTTTGTTGCTAGTCTTGTTTATTCCAAAGTCGAGTTTATCATCCTCATTAACTGTCGATCAGCGATTTCTGTTAGTCGTAAAACGCGGCCACCCGTTGTATCCTGCCTAATATTGACGTTAATAGCATAAGATATTTAATATTACAGAGAATCCCATTTCCTCTTTCATCCTGTCATCAGTTATCTTAAATTTAAATTTCTGTTAGAAAGGCTGAAAACCGTCTAGAAAATTGACATTTACACATAACTATAATAGTAAGAAATGCAAAGAGGACGTTAATTATTTCAATTTGTTAAATTAAAACTTCTTTGGAAATTTAGGGGCTATATGAAAAAAACTAGCAGTAGGTCTAGGACAATTAGCGATATATATTTATATATGAGGTATATATTTACATCAGCTGGCATCCTTGATTTATTCTCATACGAGCTACATGAGATCAAGTTGAACTAGTCGGAAGGCTATATGTATATAGGGATGGTTAGGGATGGGACGCCACTTGTACAACAAAGTTTGTCACGTGCGACTACACCTCAAATGCAACACGAAAGTTCGTACGATGGTCCGATGATAAAACCAAATTCAAAATTTAGGGGCGATCGCTGAAGAGTTGTCATCTGAGTGGATGGTTTATCAGACCATCCACTCTTTTTTTCAGCATAGTAAAGTGAATTAACTCTTTTGATCACCTCGCCGGAGGTGGCCGGAGGCCGGAGCTCCATCACTATTTACAGAAATAAAAGGATCGACCTGTCAGGAAGGTTCTTAAAAAGTGTAAGTAATTTTGAGCCCTGTTTTTTCAGCTTGAACATCAAACAAAAATCAATCAAAAGCAACTACTTAGAAAGGGCAACGTAAGCTTTAAGTTTTGCTGATTTTTGGCCATTAAGGTATAAGTTAAGGTTAAAATCAGTTGGCCTCTTTACGACCAATTATGCAATTTCCATTTATCGTATATCTAGAACTCTTCGTTACCCTTAAGACTAGATCACAAAGCTTCAGGCCTTGGCTTTTCCTATCCACTGAATAGAAATCTCACCTTCCTGCCGAGAGGACATGTCACGCAATTTGTTCTTCTTCCTGGCAATATCTGCTCAGGTTTTTGCAGCTTCAAATCAGCAGTTACTATGTTCTACATTCTAATCCTAACACGTCCCATCTGTAATTATGCAGTTAGTTTCTGCGACGGTCGTTTGATGAACTGTCCACATGCCTCTAATTTGCAATACAGGATTGAACCAAGGGCGTTAGGGTGATTCGGTAGGCAGCAAAATAGGTCAGGGGTTTTCATGGATCTTATTTGGCCAATTTATCTATTCTAATTGTCTCTCGGCCTTGCATGCTCTGGTACTCAAATTTGGATCTTTTCTTTGCTCTGCAATGGACTTTACTAACAACGAAGTAGTTGCCTTTAGAATCGCCTGGCTATCCTAGCACCCAAGCCTTTCTGGACTTCTTGCACCGTGTTCAGAAGTCATACTCTCCCCAGAAAGAGGCTTATATAAACTCTAATCCTTGATTTAATTTCATAGATACCAGCTTCTATCCCTACTCTGTATTCTAGTCCTAGAGCCATCTGTATTCTAGCCATAAACGGTACTGATTGGAGTCTGTACTTTTTAGCATGCCCTATGGTAAGTCGATTTGAAAATTCTTATATATACTGAATTTTGTGGTCGACAGGCATTTCCAGAACTTTGTCCACCTGAAGCTGTCAGCCTGTACGCCTGTCACAGTATTAGCCTGTGAATTGTATCTCTTCCTAGTTGAAGATATGCACTGATGGTTCAGGAGGATTTCCAGAGTACTAGTGGGAGTCGTATTCATTTCTCCAGTAATGTCCAGGCACACTATTCTGTGCAGTAGTGAGGATCTTGAATGTCACCTCTAACGTTTACCAAAGCACCGATCAATACCTTGGGTCAAACACCAGCTATGTATAACCATGGATCTTTGAATTTAGTACTCAGCTTTTTCCACAAAGGCGTTTTACATCTTCCAACGATTTTCGCTGTTCCTAGTGGCCTTTAATTGATAAATGGATGGTTTTAAAGTGGTTTATTGAAAGGTAAAAAATAAATTTATACCAAAATTTATTAATGATTCGATTACATTATCAGTGGCATGGCTGACCAGGACGATCATATTAGTGATAAATGTCGCGGCTTTCAACAATTTTCTTTCGGTTTTGTAAGAATAAAAAATACTTCCGACACGTGAAGCATATGTATTTTGTTCGTTGAAGTTGACATCTGGTTTTGGTTGTATGTATATGAATGAATGAATAATATGCTTTATTGTACCATAAATAATTTTTTTTTACATGATATATATTTCAAAGCATGAATGACAATGGCAGAGGCCGTCTGTCGAGTTGCTGCTAAATTACTAAATTAATTTATATATTTAATTATTTTTTTTACAAGTTTTTAATAATTGAAATTTGCAATTATATATCTTCTATATTCCAAAGCTCGTGCGAGAAATTTTATTGTATGAACCTAATCAATTCCACCATTAAGGATATTTACTACCTCGGTTGTATCTAATTGTGCTTTCCCTAAATATATTTTCCTGAATTCGCCCAGCACTGGACATTTACCCAAAAAGTGCACAGTGTCCTCTGGAACATTGAGATTCCACATTGAGCAAGTAAAATGCAAATCGCTCCTCCAGGTTGACAATTCAGTTTCAAGAGTTCTCCCCTCACTCTAAACAGTAATTGGTTACCTTGGTCTAAGTCTAAACTTGCATATAATCTATGGTAATCCCTAGCCATAGTCACTACCTATCATTCCTAAATCCAGAAACACACTTACCCGATGCTACGCCATGCGACGCTACCCGATGCTACCCGACGCAAATCCAAACTCCGATTTTCCGTAAGGTTGCATTACCCCCGTGCANCCTGAAGATGATCTCAATAAAGATCGAAACGTGGCACGATAAAGAAAATGTTTTTCTGAAACCTATCACACCAGACCGCATCTCACGATTTCTGAATAATTTCCTTTATATTTAAGAAGCCCCAGATCTGCGCCCCATAACAAACAATGGATAGTATCGTACTGTTAAAAATGCTTATTTTTTTATCAAGAGAATTATTCCTGTTCATCCCTTTTTCAGATGCCATTAACTGCCGATTTACCACAACTAATTTTTTCTTAAAAAATGAATCCCTAAATTAAATGATTCTTCAATCTACCACCTCCTCTTCGGCATACCATAATTTGAGATTTATTCAGGTTCACATTTTGGTTTCATTTGTCGCAGTACTGTTCCGGATCTCTCATCATGAGGTTCATATATGCAGGTATAGAGGCCAGAAGGACAATATCATCCGCGTACATCAATATCTTTATCTTACGTTCATTAATTATGACACCACCGCACAGCTCATCCTCTAGATCATTCAAAAAAATTGAAAACAGTAACGGGCTAAATTGGCACCCTTGATTTACTCCTCTTTCACAAGGGAAATTGTTTATAAAACCTTTCTTCGTCGAAACTCTGGCATGTGAATCCTCATAATAACTTTTTATAATATTGATCATTTTTGTTGGCATACCATAACTAGATAATTTATTGTACAATGCTCTCCTGTCAACACTGTCAAACGCTGCCCGAAAATCAACAAAGAAGAGATACACTTTTTCTTCATGGCTGAATTTTATATTTATTATGTTATAAAAATTAAAAATATTGTTCATTGTGCTGTATCTAAATCCAACCTGGCATTCTTTGATAATATTGTGGTCCATTAACCAGTTTTTCATTCTTTCTATTAAAATAGGTGAAAAGAGTTTTTCAATTGTGTTAAGAAGCGATATTCCACCATAATTTCTTACGTCCGGAGAGTCCACTTTTATAAATATAGAGAAGAACCATTTTTAAAGTTTGTTGGTATAGATTCCTGGACCCGTATCTTATTGAATATGTCCTTTAATAATTTAACCATCTCGGGAGTCGTGTTTTTCCAAAATTCAAAAGGAATCCTATCTTCCCCGGGGGCTTTGTTATTTTTACTTTTATTTATAATTTAGCTGATTTCGGATGCATTAATTTCACCGTCCTAAACACCGGTTATGTACGGTTCTGCGTATTGTATGGGTCTTGATAAAATGGGCGGGTTAAGAAGCTGTTCAAAATATCTACAAGCTGATTGGCAGATATCGTAGCACAACAAATGTATTTTTTTGTTTCAACACATGCACACCTTCCCACAATTCTTTACTACCTCTCGCAGATTCTTCGTCCAATGGCAGCACCATAATAGGCAGTCTTTTTTGAACCGCACAGAGTTTCGTATTTCGTAATCCACCTCTTAATTATTTCAGAATTGGTTTTTCTATATAGATTAAGGAACTGAAAAGGTATTTTATGATTATGGCATTCTCTGTGAAACTATTGTATTTGCATTAAGCTTTGTGAAGAGATCAAAACAATGAGACAGCAGCTCCAAATGCACACAAAGTCTATGCTGCTTTGTGAGGAAATCCATTTGGGCAGATTCAATTCTCATCCGACCAGTTTAACCTGGAGGCGTTATATTGTAGCCGAATGGTGTAAAAATGTTAATCATAAATGTTTTAACCGAAATTTTCTTCAACAATGTAATTATTATTGAGAGCCGTCATGCGAAGCACCCTCCTCACGCAACCCGAGGAGTATAATGCTGAAGCTAATCAACTCAAGTCTACGCTCGGCGGCTCTCCTGGGGACAGCACTTTCATTTCCGTTTTTAAGTAATTGACCGAACGATTTTCAGAAAGTATCGGCCGATAAGATATGGAACCAATGACGGTCATAAGAGGGAATTTGAACCAAACTGGTAATATCACGCGGGGGAGGAAAATTTGCATATCTTTGACCAGATCTCATTATTAAAATTTATACACGTAAGCACTCTTTTCCGCGAGGGATTTTGTAAATATAATAACTGTACGTATTAATATAACCGTAATAATAGTTTATTGCTCAAAATTGCATGGAAAAGAATATCAAGATTATGGTTTAAATTGGCAGTTTGGGGTTTTAATTTGCTGTGGAAAAGGTTATTTATTATTCTTCTAAATTGAAAATTCATAATGAGTGGAAAATTCGAAATTTATATATTACACAACATCGTGTAGAGTTCATTAATCTGGATTATCACAATATCAACGTTAAATTTTTTTCCTAAAGAAAACTTTGCTGTTACTTCATTTATATTTATATTTTATTGTAAAGAATCAGAAAGTTATTTTTGCATTGAGAGTTGGTGTTGTTCGTATAAATTGAATGGATGGCTGGATTTCGTCCACTTTACCACGCTAAATTCATAAATTCGTTATGGTTGAAGCCATAAATTTAAACATTGTAACATGATAACCATATTTGCCAATCCTTTTTCAATGGGTTCGAATCCCGCTCGTGCCATTGACTTTTTTATCTCAACTAAAAACCTTAATTAATTGTAATATATTAATTGGTCAAGCGGACCACGAAATTAGTGAATTTAATGATTTAAAATGAAGTATACTTCACTAAAAAAGCTCTCCATGGCCATTTCATTTGTCTTCGAGAATCCAATCCGATTACACGACATTTGAAAAATGGCAAAAAGGAGGGAAAATTCAAAAGGTGCGGTTGAGATGGGAAGTTGGTGTCCGAGTGGATCGAGGTCACGATAGCTCAATTGGTAGATCAGCGGCGTATCAAGCCGAAGATCGTGGGTTCGAATCCCGCTCGTGCCATTGACTGTTTTATCTCAACTGAAAACCTTAATTAATTGTAAGATATTAATTGGTCAAGCGGACCACGAAACTAGTGAATTATATAAAATAATTTGAAACTTTGTTAGGTTGTTAATTATTACAATCACTCTCATTCAGTGGAAAACATAGTTATGATCGAAATAAAAAGTAACCTACTAGCGCAATGCAAAAATATCATCAACATGTATTATAAAATGTAAAGGGCTTATAACCCTGAGGTAAACGAGTAATTAAAATTTCTCCCTTACTTAGGGATTTATTTATGTTTATTTAACTTTCGACCTGGGGAAACAAAACAAGTTGATGATATTTTGGTTACAGGACACACAGGAATTTTGGGTAATGAAAAAGCAGATACACTGCCCAGAGAAGGATCTGCAAGACCATACATAGACCCTCAACCGATTCTTCGTAAACAATAAAAATAGAATCCTCCAAAACAGAATGGATCCAAAAAAGGCCAAAGGAGAAGTGGATGAACTCTAGTGGTGCTGACCCAGTAAGATAATGAAAAGACCTCACCAAGATTGGCAAACTCAATTCTACAGATAGAGAGGGCTAAATTCAGAGGACTGATACGTCTGGTCACTGGACTCTACATAACATTGATATATGCAATGCATGAGGAAGAAATGGCCATCAATATTATTTTCGAATGAGAAGCAACCGATCAATACAGACATAACCTGTGATAGAAAGAAACCTCAGAGAAAAGAATTCTAGCAACACTAGTCAATGACCTCATACTTCTGAGAAGAAGGAATGAGTCGATTGCACTGAAATTAAACAAAAAACTAGGAAAGGTACTACAAGCCAGAAAGCAGCAGTGCTTGGGGAGCATAAAGCCCCCATAGCATACTCACTGCTACAGTTAGAAAGGGCAAAACTCAATAGGGCATCTTAGAAATCACGTATGCAACGTAGCTAATTCAACTTTATTCAAATATTATGTATGAATCATAAAGTAGCGATGGAAATTTAAAAATTGCCACGCCCTGAACATGCGAAAAAGGTTTAGGCCGCATAAAATCGCAACTCCCCTGAAGCCAACGCTTTTAACAACTAAATAACCCACTCTTCCCTCCGATCGATTCCTTTCCGGATGAATTCGTTGTTATAAGCAATTAGGCAGTTTTGAATTTTTTAAGAACTTATTTCGGCCCAACTTCCGATCTTGAGTGTCCTTCAAACTTTATTGCAACAAAAGCAACCTTTATCAAATACTGTAGATATTGAAAGACATCGCAGACAAAAAAATTATTTACAATGCTTTTTCAATTTCAACAGCAAATGTTTTGTGTGAATTTCTCCAAGGTCTGTTGGTAATAAAGCCGCAATATAACGACTGCAAATTAATACGGGGTAGAAAATCCATTGGTATCGGGTCCTGCTTCACGTACGTGAAATTCGAGATTGCACCAGTCCCTAACTGGGCCACCGCGCCGCGGTCTGTAATTTCAATTGGATATTGACTTTTTATTGTGAAAATTCCCTCTCTCTGTATGTGCGGGTGTGACTTTGATGCTTGAAATTATGCAAATAGTGTACTAGTTGGTTTAAATGTTGTAAACGTTAAGTTTCTACGACCTAACGTGGTATGCAGAAACATCAATGAATACTTATTTTTTTAATTTTTAATTATTCTTTAATAGTTAGTTTAATTCGCTTACACTGGTTGAACATTAAAAGAAAATTGGGAGTGAGTGAGTGAGTGAGAGAGAGAGAGAGAGAGAGAGAGAGAGAGAGAGAGAGAGAGACGGAGAGGATGGTACTGGTAGTGAGATGCTGATAGAGAGACTTATAAATTTATCGATAGATGGCAAGACAGATTAAAAAAAAGACATCGACAGATAGAAAGAGAGAGGGGGAAGAAAGAGAAAGTGATAGAGAGAAACTGTGAGAAAGAGAGAGAGAGATGGAGAGAATGGTGCTGATAGACAGATGTCGAGAGGCAGACTTGTTGATAGACAGATGTAGCGAGACAGATAAAAAAAAAGATGGAAAGAGAGAGAGAGAGAGAGAGAGAGAGAGAGAGAGAGAGAGAGAGAAGAAAGAAAGAAAGAGAAAATGACAGAGAGATACTAGAAGAGAGAGAGAGAAAGAAAGAAAGAGAAAATGACAGAGAGGTACTACAAGAGAGAAAGAGAGAGAGAGAGAGAAATGGTACTGATAGACAGATGTTGAGAGACAGACTTATCGAGAGCTACAGATGGCGAGACAAATAGAAAAAGAGATATCAAAAGATGGAAAGAGAGAGAGGGAGAGAAAGAGAAAATGATACGAAGTACTGAGAGAGAGAGAGAGAGAGAGAGAGAGAGAGAGCGAGCGAGCGAGAGAGAATAGTACTGGTAGAAAGCTATTGAGAAATAGACTTATAGATAGATGTGGCGAGACAGATAAAAAAAGAGATATCAAAAGATGGAAAGAGTGAGAGAGGGAGAGAAAGAGAAAATGATAGAGAGATATTGAAAGAGAGAAAGAGAGGGAGAGAGAGAGAAAGAAATGGTACTGATAGACAGATGTTGAGAGACAGACTTATCGAGAGCTACAGATGGCGAGACAAATAGAAAAAGAGATATCAAGAGATGGAAAGAGAGAGAGGGAGAGAAAGAGAAAATGATAGGAGATACTGAGAGAGAGAGAGAGAGAGAGAGAGAGAGAGAGAGAAAGAGAGAGTGACCCGGAGAGAATGGTACTGACAGACAGATGTCAAGAGGCAGATTTATCGATAGATACAGGTGGCGAGACAGATAAAAAAAAAGAGATATCAAGAGATGGAAAGGTAGAGGGGGAGAGTATGCGAAAATAATAGAGAGATACTGAGAGAGAGAAAGAAAGGTGGTGAAACAGATAAAAAGAGATATCAAAATATGGAAAGAGAGAAAGGGAGGGAAAGAGAATGTGATAGAGAGATACTGAAAGAAAAATATTTGGAGGGATACAAGTTGATAAATGTTTCGAGAGATAGAGAAAGAGGGTGAGGAAGAAAAAGAAATACTGAGAGGCAGATAGATGAACGTACATTAGGATATAAATGTTGAAAAGTAGCATAATGCTTAATGTAATAATAGATTTTAAAAATGTAATAAATTTTTTCTGTATAATTTATTATATGTCTAAACAGTAGTAGTACTGTCTTTTTTAAATGTTTAATTCATCAGCTACATACGACAAGAAAACCACACAGACACAACCGACGATAAGAGAAGATATACAGCCTAGCGGCGCACTAATTTACACTTTTAACGATTGAGGGACTTCAATGAAACTAATTAATGATAAATATATTAACCGTTAAAATGTTTATTGCCGATTGTCGATACAGTTAGTCGGCGAGGACACAGCGATATAATCGGAGACGACCAGCTGTTCCGAAAGCCTCTAATTATTTTTTTCCCTCGGGCTATTTGTTTAGGGAGGGCCTAAGAACGGATGTCACCTGGCATTCTCGGAAATGAGATGTCCTCAGTCGTAGCAATCACAGACCCCTTGTACATCAGGAGCTTGTTGGGAAATGCCGAACGTTTCATCGACCCCTCGTGTGACAATCGTGTCGATTCTCTTTGTGGCCGTGCAATCGACGAGAAAAGAAGAAATCACAAACCTATGTTCGAAAGTCTTCCATTTTTTACCCGACTACAATACACATATTTTTGAAAAACTGGTACACATTATAAGCACTTTCATTCCTGATCCCGTTGGTGAAATACAGTATTCTTCTACAAAAAACGATTTTTTATAGATTTAATCTTAACAAGTGGGGGACCGCGGTAGCCGAGTGGTTAGCATGAGAGACTCTCACGCCGCGGTCGTGGGTTCGATTCCCACCGTCGCCTCTGGCCCTTTTTTCCCGATAACCCCCAATTTGAACACACAAGAATTCGTACTATGGCTAATATGCAAGATCATAAGGCCAATAAAAAATTAAAAAATAAAAAAATCTTAACAAATCCATTTATGTTCAGTCGTCTAATTGACCATATTAATTATTTCAATTACTTATTCTTTTTATGTAAGGTCTTGGTTGAGATGAAAAAGCCGCTCCGAAATTCGAAAGGTTGTAGGTTGAGATGAGGAGTTGGTATCCGAGTGGATCGAATCACGTTAGCTCAAATTGTAAGAGCAGCGCCGAAGGTCATGCGTTCGAATCCCGCTCGTGACACTACCTTTTTCATCTCAACTAAGACCTTAAAATTAAATTAAAAAGAATAATTAATTGCAGATCTTAACATCTTAACAAATCTTTTGCTAATTCGATTATTTGCAAAATAGTAAACTAATTGCAGAATTTAGGAGAGCGGTTATGCTATAATGTATGGTTTTTTACTGGTTAATTTATATAAATTAAACTCTGCACATATATGCGTGATTTGTACCAAACGTTAGTGTCCCATCATCGTTCCTCTCATGCTACATACTTACGCTAATAAATACATTGATGTGATCAAGTACATTCTAATATCGGGTGATAGCCCTACACGTTCTCTATATAGAACCAAGGAATGACACCTTTCATTATTTTATGGCCGATACAGTTTCCATACCAAAATAAGTGCCCGTATGATAACTATCATCTTCTTAGTTTCACTCCAATTTCCGTCTGCCATCGTCCCGCTCACTCTACACACTCAGGCTAATAAATACATTCAAAGACGAAACGAGATCTATATCAAGCATTATATACATTTAGACTTTCCCATTTTCTCAATAAATCGGCACAGAGGGTGTAAATACTCGCTGCTGGGCTCAAATATATTCGATTACCGGGTGGCATTCCTACTCGCTCTCCACATAGAGTCTAAACACCCTTCAGTTATGTGAGGCACATCGAGGAACCTTTCTCTATACCCTGAACACATACATGGGCTTTTGCTCAAAAGTATTTGTCCTGGGTTAACCATTATCTTCTTCGATTCAGATCCTCCGATTTACGTCTACCATCGTTCTTATCATACTTCACACTCACACTACTAAAATAAGCCCTAATAAATAAGCAGTAAATAATTCTATTTCCTCGAAAAAGCAGAGCAGGGGAACCAATGCTCCCGAGTTCAAGCATGATTCGGGGCACATTCCCACACGCTCACTTTATAGAGCCAACAAATGGCATTAAGTGGACTCAACCTTTCTAATTCTACCGGTTATACGCGGGTTCTGAACCAAAAGTAATTGTCCTTTTGTCAACCTAGGCCTAGTCTTAGTTGGGTGAATACGGTACCTTTTCTTCAACTTAGACCTTCCGAAGTCCTCCAGGCGCAGCTCTTGATACTTGAGTGTTTCACTGCTGATGAGGCCCAAAGACATCTCCATTAACCTTATGTAAGATTTTGTTTATAATGGAAGTATGTAGAAGATAAAACCATACAGATGTACTGTAGCCAATTATTCATTTAACCGTCCTGTGGCTGTTTTCTTTTTTCAGATAGTATTGGCTGTGTTCTTGGCATTATTAACTTTGTCTTGGCAGTGATTTTCCATCGTTTTAGCTTACTAACTGTTGGACATAGTTTAAACTAATCTCTTTATTAAAGAGGAAGAAAATTAAGAAAATTTTAAAAAAGGTTTTTTATTAGGGAGGAACCTTGCTATCTTCTGAGAAAAGGGCAGCTTCAAATTCTGAATCAGCTCCATATGTCGTCATCAAAACAAAAACTGTATTTGATAATTGAAACTGATAACATTTTGCTTTGTGCACTCAACTCCACTCATTTACCCTTAAATTTTAATAACGAAAGGTATTAAAAAGATATCATCTGCTGGATACGTTCCGACAAAAAGGCGAATTTCCGTCGCTTCAATTATAAATGACGAAAAACGAGCTCAATTGCCGAGACATCTCATGTACAAAACATTTTCACGCTCGAAATGGCCAAGAAGTAACGAACGGTTAATATTCCAGTTTTGTTTTATTCTAGTTTGGCCCCGGCGAGCTTGAGATTGAAGTATCTGATACGAGGTTAATAAACATCGTATCCGTCAATCTAAATTGTCATAGCGACTCTCCTCCATCATGATTACACAAATTATAGCTGGTGGACGTCCCTGGAATCCCGTTATTAGACTTATTAAAGTTTTGTCCAATTTCATTGTCGGAACATTAAACGCCATTCCGTCTTTCCATCCACGACTAAGTCAAGCCCATTGGGAAAATCGTGAAATACATCAAAATCACACAACTAATGGAGAATGTCGTTTCACCAATAGGTCTCTGTGAGGTGGCTGGCCTTCCGCATTGCGTCCACCAAAGTAAGACTATCGTTCATATCCAGGTACAGATTATAGCTCAATGTCCATGAGTGTCTTCAGGATTGTGTTAGGCCTCGATATCTTTGGTACCCGCCTCGGTTATATTATTTACCACCCTTCAGTAGAGAACTTTTCTCGTCAGGCTTTCACAATAGCACATCTGTAGTGCAGTTTCCTTTTCTACTTGGCAGAATTGTACAGGCTGTTCTGAATTTCCAATATTTTTATGTGCCTATTGCGTTGGCGATGTCCGGTTCGCAGCCTGCAGTGAACCAGAGTTTTAGACGGCTTTTATGCAGCAGAACTGTATTTCTGTGATTATTAACACGAATTATTGGGAAATTCCTCTTTTTTTAATGGCAATTCAAAATTTTACATGTTTATTAATACTAACTTTTTAATTATTTTTATCAGCTTATGCTTAATTATATAATTACTCAATTAATTGTACACAATTTTTTTGAAACGAACAATTTGAGTGAGAGCCAAGATTCGAACCCACGACTTTTGGCTAAATACGCCGCTGCTCTACCACTTTAGATGCCGTTTCTTCGATTAGCCGTATTTAGTAATATTTTATGTTTTATTTATTAATTTTTTATTTGTTGTAGCTTTCGCATATTGCAAATTTGTTTCCACTTAAAACTGCACATATCCAGATTTAACGATATTCCAGTCAATGGAACGCTGAATATTTCCTGTTGCTGTGTTTTGAGTACTTGCTGTTTGCTAAAAATGGTTCGATTTTAGGTAATTATAAGTGAGGAAAATGAGGATAAATCATTTTTTCTTGCCTAAGTCCGGTGTTCCATTTAAGGAATTCATAACGCCTGGATTTTTTCCGAATTTGAAGTTATTCCAGTCATTGGAAAGTAGATTTTTTCAGGTTATCTCAACAAATTTAAATTTTGTGACATTATAAGTGAGAAAAATAGAATGAATAATTTTTTCTTGCCGAAGTGCGGTGTTCCATTTAAAGAATTCATAACGCCTGGATTTTTTCCGAATTTAAAGTTATTCCAATCATTGGAAAGTAGATTATTTCAGGTTATCTCAACAATTTTAAATTTTGTGCCATTGTAAGTGAGAAAAATGGGGATGAATAATTTTTTCTTGCCGAAGTCCGGTGTTCCATTTGACGAATTCATAACGCCTGGATTTTTTCCGAATTTAAAGTTATTCCAGTCAATAGAAAGTAGATTTTTTCAAGTTGTCTCAACAAATTTAAATTTTGTGCCATTATAAGTGAGAAAAATGAGGATGAATAATTTTTTCTTGCCTAAGTCCGGTGTTCCATTTAAATAATTCATAACGAATGGATTTTGTCCGAACTTAAAGTTATTCCAGTCAATGGAAAGTAGATTTTTTCAGGTTATCTCAACAAATTTAAATTTTGTGCCATTATAAGTGACAAAAAAAAATGAATAAAAGGATGCCAGATAGGCCCCGAAAGCATCGGCATTAATATAAGGAAGAAATTAATTATGGTTTTTAGTTTAGATAAAATTGAATAATTGAAAATAATTGAAAGATGTTAATTGGTCAAACGACGACGAAATCTAGTGAATTTAATAAGCAAGAATGTTGAAGCAGTTTATATTTCTTCATTAATCCGAATTTTTGTAATGTTAACCCCCAACCAGATAAAAGTTAATTTTTAAAAGAAAAAATAAAGGAAGTGTTGTTCTGTTTGTTGTTTTACAAAACGTTTGGTAGAATTCGTGTAAGAACATTATCGGATAAAATAAAGCTTAGCCAAACGCGAAGTGTCAAAAATTTTAAAAGGTCTGAAGTCACTGAAAATGTACATGTAGAATTTATTTATACATGTATACAAAGATGTACAAATATGTGTTTTTAGTTGATTAAAATTTCTTTAGAGAAAATCTCCCGGAAAGGATACCATGATCGTCCCTCACTATGATTGTTATTAAATCAAGAAGAAATGAATATATAAACTTCCTAACAGAAAAGCGTAAGCGTTAAGCTCCCATTAAGCTAAATTCTTATCATTTTAAATTGCAAATAAAAAAGTTCGACTGATGTGCATAAAGCACGACGTTTCTTCACGATTTCGGTGATTAAAAGCTCATTTATGCCATTCCTCGGGGTGAAGTCTCAATTGAAGATTCTTGTGCCAGTTATAAAAAAAACTGATGTGAATGGGAGACTGGCTGTAACGAGGCAGTCATCAAGAAAACGGCATTAGAACGAAGACGGTAAGGACCCAGCTGTCTCCTCCTTTTCCACCTCAATTACATCCCAGGGCTCCTACACTCTCACGCTAATTGCTACGTTCCCTTTAGTTCATTAAGGTATTGCATCATTATAGCGCTATATCCCTGAACCACCCAACAAGTTCTCCTGAATTCGCATGTTTCAACAGGCTAAGTGGTATCTAATTGCTTAGAAAGGCTGTCTACAGATTCGTAGATCCATTTATTAGTAAGCGAACATGTGTAATCTTCCACTTGAACATTCAGTCTTTTAACTGTTCGTGCCTTGTTTGTTTAAATTTAGCCGTTCAAATTATTACTCATTTCGCTGGCTTAATCTACTTTCCAATGGGTTTTCTTCCCAGCATTCGATGTGTATTTATTTTCTAGTTCGGCGCCTCCTAAGTTACCCTGTATTATTTATTGACGGATTATTTTGTAACATTCGCAAAGAGTTGTGTAAAACCGTTTACTCCTTGCCTTATCTTACATCATTGTTGAATAACGTAAACTTTGTTCTGAAAAATGTTGGGATTCGAGTAGTAGTTTATTCAACTAGCTGCCAAAAATAACTTTTTAGTCATATTAAGCTTCTTTTCGTNTCTCTTTTTGTTTCTCTCTCTTTCTCTTTTTTTCTCTTTCTCTTTCATTTACAGTGCGTATATGATTTCTTAGATGTCCCTAGTGTTATATCCTTTGTTATTTAACAATGTGCTTGACAGTTTTGCAAATTTTGGTGTGGGTTCTTTCATCATGAGTTTACTGCGTATGGCATCTCTCGAGTTGGTCAACATCAACTAAATATCTATCATTCTATCTATTTTTCTCTCTCTCTCCCTCTCACTTCCTCTCTGTTGTTCTCACTCCCTCACTCAATCTCTCTCTCTTTCTCTTTTTGTTTCTCTCTCTTTCTCTTTTTTTCTCTTTCTCTTTCATTTACAGTGCGTATATGATTTCTTAGATGTCCCTAGTGTTATATCCTTTGTTATTTAACAATGTGTCAAGAATCTACTGGTGAAGTTTGTAGCACGAGTAGCAATTCACCCTGTATATATAAGATTATTGTAAATCCCCTTAGACCATTTTAGACCATTAGATTTATCCGTTGCAGTGAATTTACAATTAATTTAAGCTGACAAACACTTTATGACTTAACTGCAGTTGTAATTTGATTAAATTTCGCTTACAAAATACGAATTATCAATTATGTTCGTAAAATCTCTCTCTCTCTCTCTCTCTCTGTCTTCCTCTCTGCTGTTCTCACTCCCTCACTCAATCTCTCTCTCTCTCTTTCTCTTTTTGTTTCTCTCTCTTTCTCTTTTTCTTTTTCTCTTTCTCTTTCACTTACGTTGAGTATGTGATTTCTCAGATGTCCCTAGTGTTATATCCTTTCTAATGTAACAATGTGTTTGACAGGTTTGCAAATTTTGGTGTGGGTTCTTTCATCATGAGTTTACTGCGTATGGCATCTCTCGAGTTGGTCAACATCAACTTTCTATCTGTCTATTTCTCTCTCCACCCTCTCACTCTCCATCTCTCTCTCTCTCTCTCTCTCTCTCTCTCTCTCTCTCTCTCTCNTTAATATTTTAAAAAATTATATCCCATAAAAATATATAAAATATTTCTTATAAGAAAATCGGACTAATATTTCCATTAAAAAAAAACGAGGTTAATTTCTGACAAATAATTTTTGTATTTTTTCTTGTAAAAATATTTTATATATTTTGATGATACATACACCGTTAAGAACCGACGTTCCTTTTCTTTCAATTAACCTGTTTGACATTAAAATCCTTTTAGCCGTTTTTGAGTTATAATTGTTTCAATGAGATATTCCGACTTCTCAAAAATCGGAAAATATTAGGGGTAAAAAATAGCTAAATTTAAATGCAAACAAAAATTTATATTTAGGGGTCTCTAGAGGTGCTAGAACGAAATTTTGTATTAGTTCCACGAAAAAACAATTATGTCTTAGTTAAATTTTTTGTTTATTGAAAATGTTGAAAGCTTTTACTATATTTTTATTGCAATCTATATAAAAAAAAATGCTGCAATATGATGTATTTACTTAGTTGATTTGCGCAAGCAGAAAGGGGAAATAATAATATAAAAAACGAAAAATCTCAAGTTACAAATTGTTTTTTGGCGAATCCAGGGCCTCTTCGCAAAAAGTGTTTGATTTTTGATTTTTTTATTGTTATTTTTAAATTTTTTTTAAAGAATTCCTTTAAAATATAATACTACTTACCGTTTACAACTGAGAGATGTACCCAGTTCAATTTGAACAAAGGAGTATCATGTCAGATAGCCAACCAATGATCAAAGCACTAAGTTCAAACATCGTTAGTTCATAGCCGGTGCCGAATTTCAAAACTAAACTATAGGTATACAATATGTATAGGTATACAAAATAAAGTCACTTTCTGCTGGGTCCCTGGACACGTGGGTGTAGATGGCAACGAGGGAGCTGACGATCTTGCAATGAAAGGGGCTTCTAAACAGCTGATAAGCCCTTCTGTCCACGGGGGTTCACACTGTCAACGAGCATCTTAGGCAAAACAAGACAAAATGTAAATGTGCAAACACCCGAATTCAATTCACTGGACACGCAAAAACAAGCAACTTGTAGAAAATCTGGACAAAAAAGAAAACAATAGCGTTCATCAAAGGAAGCAGGAAAAAACTTCAAATTCTAACAGACATTTCAGGCTGAGTGGGCTTCCAAAGAAGGTTAGTATAACCCAAGCACGTGGGGTTCTGTAAAAAAGCAGAGGAAACGACAACACTCCTACTAACAAACTGTCATCACATTTTCCCGCAGGAGGAAGTGTTTTGGTATGTACATGGTAACAGTAAAGAAATTCAACCACTGATACCGGGCCTACTAAGCAAAATTTCCTAGACTAATGTAAGCCCTCAAAGGGGTATTTACACACTACACTTTAAAACTTAAACGTACTCTACAATAGGTTGATTAAAATATATATAAATAAATAACCCTGTTACTGCAAAATGCTGAATAGGGCACCCAATAACTTAGATGTCATTATTATTGTAACAATTATACTTGGTAATATTGGTTTAATCTAAAAAAAATATGGTTAAAAGAATAGTTCAGTCAGAAAAAAATTGTATAGAATATATGTGTTGTGAGAAAAATCACAGATGGGTATGATAGCAGGTTTTGTTTCTTCTGTGAGTTCATCATTTTTTAAAAATTTACATTCCACTTCCCTTCTACTACAAATAAAAAAAAACGACGGAAATCAAGTGAAGAATAATTGAAGAAACGTCAGTTACTCAGATGGTTGAATGTGAACGCGTTAAAAGCGTCAGCAATTTCAATGGGATTGATCGAAAGGAGTCCTTTCCTATCCTGGGAAAGGACGCCGTATGGGCAGACAAAAACACTTCTTCCCAAAAGATTCCCCGAATATCGAACAAAGCTGGTCGAAAGGGGGAAAAAGATCGAGGAGAAAAAAGGAATATCATGAAAGTGCCCTGCAGTCACGCACACGGGGACTCAATGGGCAGAGGGCAAACCCCGTCATTTAGGTTTTCATTCAATCCCGGTAGGTGGGAAACGGAGGATCGATCTCGGGGAATTATCCCAAGGGCAAAGGCCAATTAGTATTGTCTGCCAAGGAGGAAAAATATTTAAATTCACAGTTTGTTCTTCATTGTTTTACATATAATTGCTAGGGATTAGCTCTCTGTTTATCCTTCATTATTCACATACACACATAACCTATTTCTCTCTCTCACTTTCTCAGATAACACACTCTCTCTCTCTCTCTCTCTATCTATCTATCTCTCTTAAATCATCTCTAACACTTTTAGACTATTAATTAGTTAATCGCTATGCGTCAGCATTTAACTTCCATTCCAAATCCAACTATTCCCACTATTTATCCCTTTGTGCCTACCATTGCCTCAGGGGAGCATCAGGTTAAGCAAATTTACTAAGGCTTAGCTAGTCGTATGAGTTTAGCTCTGATGCAGTGTTTTCCTTCTATGTTTCATCCCGTTTATTGGCAACACTGACTGTTTTGGCGCCAATCTAAAAATCACCATCTTGGAATCTTCTTTGTACAATATGACTCTTCACCCCACCACTGCGTCTTGTATAGAACATACAGTTTTTTGTATCCAGTTTATATCATGTTTCTCATCTTAAAAAAAGAAAACTGAACTGTGACCAATTTTTTAATCATTTCCTTCCAAAAGAATAAAAAATTAACCTGGTTGAGGTTTTGGCAATATAACTCGAATTTCTAAACGGTTTCCTCTTGAAAAGAAATACCGTGCTTTCTTCCAATTTTTACTAATGGTCCATTTTAATGATGGACTGATAGTCCAAATTTCCAGGTGTTAGAGTTAATTTGAATCATACATTTTTCTATATAATACCTAATTTGATCGTTACCGTTATACCTATCCTTTCTGTGATGTTCTGCCGGATGCATATACGCCATCATTAGTACACAGACTCAACATTGAGGATGATGAGTTGCCGAAATGCTTATGTCTGACAGGTACGGTTGATAGAATACAATACAACTCTTTTTCTGTCTCCCTCTCCCTCTCCCTCACACTNCTCACTCTCTCTCTCTCTCTCTCACTATCTCTCTTTCTCTCTCTTAACTTCTTTTACTCAGTCACTCTCTCTCTAAAACTCAGTGGCTCTCATTCACCCACTCTCTCTCTCTCTCTCTCTCTCTCTCTCTCTCTCTCTCTCTCTCTCTCTCTCTCTCTCTCTATCACTCACTGACACCCTCACTCACACCACACTTTTTTTTACTCTCTCTCTCTCTCTCTTTCCCCCTCTTTCTCTCTCTCTATCTCTCTCTCTCTCTCTCTCTCTCTCTCTCTCTCTCACTGTCCCCCTCTTTCTATCTCTCTCACTCACTCATTCTCTCTCTTTCTCTGACAATAGTACATCCCTGTAATGATTGGATATAAATAGCCATTTTAAAATCTAATATAGAATCGAAGAGTCTTTTCTTAATATATATATTTATATGGCTCTAATTAAGTCTATACTGGACTATGACTGTACATTTATAAATTTGTGTACATGCAGTTTATTCATGTTCTTCTTCTGCAAGTTATAAAGCGCCTAAGTCAATTTTCAAACCAACATATTAAATTGAGCCGTCAGCTCTGTTAATTAATAAATAACACTCCGATTTATTATTGTTTACAACAAGACAATCGATAGAGGAACTTGGTAAACAACTAATGAGAGAAAATTGAGTGCTATGAAAACATAATAGTCAAGTTTGAATGAGTTATTCACATGCTTTATACATGTTGATATGTGTATAAATTATTGGAGAAATAAAACGACACCTTTAACAATTGAATAAGTCGTGCGGGTGGATCGCTTTTTACCTTTCGCTGGCGGGCTGGCGTCTCTAAGTTTAAAGTTGGACTGTAAACATAATTAGAAGAGAGCATGGCACGGAAGGGCTGCATGGTAAACGGGGATTTGCAAACGACCTTATATTATTTATTAGTTTACATTAGCTGAATAAATGCCACGGGGTTTACGACGGGGCTGACATCGGGACTTATATTCATTTGGGCTATTAGAGATCTATTTCCGACTTGATTTATTGCTATCTTCCTTCAGTGACGTCTCCTCGTTACACAATATTCGAGGACACCCACAAAGCTACTGTTCCATTCTCATTTCAAAATCCATCACACCTTTCTTTTTCAAATTGTGTTCATTAAAAAGCAGGCAGGTTGACTATAAAGCAGTTAAAATGTGAACTAAAATTAAATTAACCTTTCTTTGTTATCAAAAGGTTAATTAGATATTAGATATTTATTACTGTTTTTGCAATAAAATTCTTATTACATAATTAGTAAGTACATAGAATAAATAAACGTTGTAATAAAAAATTTTATACTTATACGAGAGACTAAGGATTCCATTGGATTGGTTGAAATCCTCTTTTGCTCAAACACCCAAGACGAAAAAATCCACGATTAAACCTAGTGAATATTGGACAATAAGTTTAATGACCCACGCTATAAAAACATTATTAAGAGCTATCGAGTAAAGAGAGGTGCCAAATATTTTCCGACTACCTTTCAACGGTCGGATCTGCAACACAGCATTCAGATTTAATGGCCGAATTCCTGAATTTTCAGACATCAACCCATCAAGGGCGGCGTTTTCCAAGTATCCTAGGACCAATCCACTTCAAAGTTATATACATTACATACAATCTAACGCCCACATCAAGGTACAATAAGCCAGAAGGCTGCAGTGCCTGGGGAATACAAACCCCGCTTCCTAGTATCCTTTTCTTCCTACCTCCCACATCACGACGACGTTGCAATCTCATATTCTGACTATTCTTGCAGCAAAAGACTGGTGCACTCAGTGGCACATGAAGCGAAACTACCAAAAGAGCCGGCACGTGACGTTCACACTGGCCTGTAAAACAAAAAAAAAACAAGAACCATACCGAAGATATGTACAAATCAGATGCCTACTTGGATACAAATCCTCAATGTACACATAATAAATCAACCATGAACAAGACGCTGATTAGACCGATTTGGACTTATGGAGTCGAACTGTGGGGCTCAGTCAAGCCATCCAACATCCAAGAAATCCAATCCTCCGTCGCATCCTCAATTCTCCTCTTCTATGTCACTAACCATCCACAACGACATAGACATCCCATTCGCGACGGACATGATCTAAACACGTTCTCACAGTTTCCACTCCAAGCCCTCCTCCCACAACAATCCACTAGATCAGCCCTCTCTTCAACCTCCTAAAAACACAGTAGCCTCGCGACCTCATAACACAACTCTAAACCTCGACCAAATGGGGCGTCGGTGGCCGCGGTTTAGGCGTTGACACGGCGCTCATCACTGTAAGTTAAAGGTCCCGGGTTCGAATCCAGCGGCCCTGCATTCCAATCCGACATACTTACACATGGGCTTTTTTTTCAAAAACACCGGCACCCCGAGGGTTGATATAACCTCTGCTGTTGCGAACCCTCGTTTAAAAAAAACCCTCAACCAACAGTCCTAAACATTGAAGGTTTCAACAATGGCAGGCTTCTCTTTCCTCATACCCGTGGTTTGTCTGGTTCCTGCCAGACCTTTTATCGGTCACTGTCAACAAAATTGTAAAATGTATTAATGTATAAAAAATGCTTGTCCGTCAATATTAAACTAGAAGACCAAATCCGCAAATCACAATTTGGATTTCGCAACGTACTAGGAACCCGAGAGCCTGATAATAATCCACGTCCAAATACAGTGATGTGTCAACTATCCGTTATTTCTGTGTTTTATGAATTTCGAAAAGATTGTCCATGAAATTCACCGTAGGAAAATGATAAAGGATGATAAAGATATTCACATTATCATTCAGAAGTCGTGATATGCGGTCTGGTGTGATGTAGGTTTCAAAAAAAAAACATTTTCTTTATCGTGCCAACGTTTCGATCTTTATTGAGATCATCTTCTGTTTTTCTGAAACCTACATCACACCAGACCACATCTCACGACTTCTGAATAATTATCGATTAACGGTCACTAACCACCTACATTCACATTATCGCAAATCTTTACTGCAACCAAAAAGTAAAATGTTAGGATGGAAGGCTGTATCGGATGACATTGAAAGCGGGTCTTTTTCATGGCTCACCAAATTTTACCCACCATTCCACCAAACTTGGGTGGGTTTTCAGATTTTGGCATGCCAGAGCCAGGGAAAATCGTAAAGAATAATTGGTTGAATTTCAGTTGTTATATGAAATAAATGATAAACTGTTAAACTAATGGAAGAACGCCGGTGAGGTGAATCAGGAGAGCGAAGTGCGGAAAGCTGGAGAGGAGGCACTTGGAGCGAAGAGCGGTGGTAAAGACAAAATTACAAATTAAGCGGCTGAAGAGTTTGTATCGCTGTAGATATCAAGCCACCGCTTTTTTTTAAAGCGTTTCATCGCTCGCTCAGTAAATTAAGTTCACTCTTTTGATCAGATCGTGAACTTGGACAGTGGCATTTTCTTTTCGATAGGGTCACTTTTCTTCTGATGACCTCCTTAGAATTATCCAGCTTAGTGTTAAACTAGTTCGTTTCATTTACCTACCAGGACGCATGCAGGCACTTAGGGTTAAACAAAATTAAACCTCTGGTTGTAAGTCAGATCACCCGGTCACTCAGGGCTCCGTCCTGGTGCCCCTTCTTTTCCTTACCTCTACGATCTTCCTCAAGCTGTTGCGACAACATCTTCGCTTCGGTATATACTTTCAAAATTACCTCAAATGGAGTGAAAAAGACGTTAAAAAACAAACCAGATCCTTTTCTAACTAAAGCTACAAAACCCTTCCTGTAATATCCTTTAGGAAAACGTAAAAAAATTGATTAGGACTGTAATCTGAGACACATTTTTTTGTATTAATGGTACAATCAGGCAAAGGGCCGGCGATGGCCTCAGCTATTTGTCGACCTATAAACTTCCCACTTTTTATTTATAATAGTATAATTATAAACAATTTTCTAAGAGCATCTAGTGATGTTTTGTGAACAGTTTGAACTGAAAATTCTATTGTTTCAAACTGATAAACTGAAGGTAAGAAAGGAGCGTTAACTGGGCTGATAATCTTTAAAGTGGTCTGGGTGGTCTTGATATTTCGGATGATTCGGACGGGAAAAAATGTAAAGAACATGAGGCGCCCCTGCTAATGGAAGGCTCATTAAACACGTAATCAGCCATTTACCTACAGCAATGATGTGTACCTATTTTGTATCTAATCCTCGTGGGTCGGGCCAACTCGCCCAGATCCTCGGGGCATTTGGAAAGCAAAAATCTGTAAAAAATATTTTTTTCATTTATCTTAAAATTTGTTTTCCAGGATTTTATTTAATGTACGAAAACTAATATCAGCTTTAAAAAATATAGGGGTAAAAAAATCGATAAATTTAAGTTCTATCAAAATTTTATATTAATGCTCTCTAACAGTGCTAAACGTAAATGCATATTATTTTCTTGAAAAAAAAAATTATGAACTACTTTACTTGAAAAATAATTGGCTTTTAGGAATTTTTTAGTTATTGATAAATTTGGATAGCTTTTTCTATATTTTCATTGCAATCTATACAAAAAGCTCCGTAAAATGATATATTATGGTAGATGATATGAGCAAGTAGAACGGTGAAATAAAAATATTAAAAAATGGAAAATTTAAATTTTCAATTTTTTTTTTGCGAAACCTCAGCTATTAACAACAAGAGATGTATGTGTGGCCGAATTTTGGAGGGTAGTATCACCAAAAACGTTTGGTCCAAATCCGTTATACACCAACCCGGTCGACCTTTAGTTAGTATCACCAGAAAAAGTTCAATGAAATCAAAGATTCCTGAGCTAAGATATAGGCGATTAGAATGGTGAGAAACGACCATTCTCCAAGATCGTAACTCAGCAGACCTCACAAATTACAACAAGTTCGATTCATGTTATTTTTATTTTATTTTCTTAAGCTCCCTACTCTATCATTAAATGAACCAATTTCCGCTCGGGTTAAACGTAAACTTATTTAACTTATATTTCAATAATTCGGGTGGCTAAATTCAACAAGGGGCCAGTTAATAGCCAGTTGCAGGCCTGTTTTCTTCCCCTGACGACATTCCACCTCCGTCGAATGGAAAGGTGGCGCCTTTGATTTTAATTACCCGAGGAAACTGTTAACTCGTCTAGGAGAGCTCAACGGCGAGATGAGAAATTTTAATGCCAGGGCCTAAGTACGGTTAATTTTTAAATCAACCGCACTCCGAGGTAAAGACTCGAACAAGGACTATGACAGGTACATAAATCTCTAGGTAATCTTTTTTCTTCCCGTAGATGTTATTCGACTTTCGTCCAGACAGTGAAGACTTATACTGCACAGATTTTACAATAATATAAACGAAATTTATATAATTTACAGTTGATGCTGGGTGTTGGTCCGCAGTCAATGAACTCCTGCTTGAACCGGCATTGGGTCACTTATTGGGTCCTTCTTTAGTCCTTCTTTACCCGTCCGTGAAGACGGACCCAATAAGTGACCAAAGCGGGTTCAGCATAAAATAAAAGCACTTATGTACTTGTGAATATGACGATGCAAGAGTTATAAGTATTTCAAATGCTCTATTAAAAAAATATCCATTACCTTCCAGTAACTGGAAAAATAGAAAACAGTGTATTTATAAACTGAAATGAAATTGTTGAAGATGTGTGGTGATTAGCGACCGTTAGTCGATGATTATTCGGAAATCGTGAGATGCGGTCTGGTGTGACGTAGTTTTTGGAAAAAGGTTTTCTTTATGTGCCAACGTTTCAATCTTTATTGAGATCATCTTCAGGGCTCAAAGTGTTTGTTTTCTGCTTAATTGTGCCATTCTTGTAAGTCGTGTTGGGCACTCTCAAAATAAGGAAAATACACAAAATAAGAAAATTATTTGACAAAATTAACCTCGCTTTTTTAAATGGAAATATTAGTCCGATTTTAATGTTTGATACAGTTATAAAATATCGTATTTGTAGATTAAAAAAATAATATTTTTGGTGTAATAATTTCATTATTGGTTAACATCAAAAGGTGTTACATAAACAAAATGTTTTACGACGCAGAATATATTCTCATGTGGTATGATTTAAAAAGGTAAACATAGAAAATACTACTTGTTTTGCATAATTGTTTCAGGGCATGGTGAATGCATAGTAAACAATTTACTAATAAGACTTTTATAAAAGAAGATATAGAGGTTCGGAGGAAAAACTACTTCATTTATAAATTTGACCATTAGGATGTTTTTGGAATTTACAGTTTACATATTTTCTTCATGAAGATATCGTACGTCATTAGGCTGGATTTTTACGATACCAGTGCTGGTGGTAATGTCGGCTAAACTTTTTTCACATGCTAATGATGATGAATTCAGCGTCGAAGATAGCACTTCTGTTTTAACGAGTGCATGTGAAAAAGTCGAATTAAAAGTTCTTTTTTGTTTTTGTCTTTTAATTACCTTTGCTAATGCCCATTTGATAGCAGGGAATATGTGGAAACAGTTCTCAAACTAATTCTAGGTATTAGATGTAAATCAGGTAAAATATCCTTTTTGAAAGATGTCCATTGAATTAGTCTATAATCAAAATGATCTCTGAATTAATTCAATATCACAAAATTATCTTTGATAAAATTTGGAAACATTCTGAAGAAATACATAGAAAGAGAGGGAGAATAGAGAGAAAGAGAGATAGAGGGAGAGAGAGAGAGAGAAGAGAGATGGAGAAAGAAATAGTAAGTGGGTGAGTGAATAAATGAGGTGGGAGTGACAGAGAGAGAAAGGGAGAGAGTGTGTGTGTGAGAGTGAGAGAGACGAAAAAATAATGACTAAGTGGGGGAGGGAGTAAGGGAGGGAGTGACAGAGAGAGAGAAAGTGATTGGGAGAAAGGGTGAATGAGTGAGGGGCCAAGTGAGAGAGTTGGATTAAAAGTGATCAGTAGCTGGCTTATTTTTTAGAACATTTCACGTACATTTTAAATCTGACTCAATTTTTATGAAAAAAGAATAGCTAAAAGAGAAAAGCTTGTATGTTTATGCGACAAGTTAATTTTTTTCCGAAAATGGTTGTACAAAATCTTCTCGAAGGAGTGAGTTAGAAAACCCGATTTTGCACCATTATACTACATTTACAGTCTATTTCCTTTCTCTCTCGCATCACAACCAGAAACATACGGTTACAATATTAGTTAAATTCTGTGAACAGTTTTTGAAAAAGGTGGACGAACTTGGAATGATTTTTTTCCATTTACGTAAGTGGTCTTGGCCTCATTTAAAGCACCAAAAATCTCCCGTTTCACTTTAATGTCCTAATCTGTAGTTAATTTGTAGGTATCATGTGAACTATTCTGGGCCTAAAACGATTTACCTTATTAAACATTCAAAAATGTATTTTTACTTGTTATAATCGATTTTAGATCTCTCTCTCTCACTCTCTCTCTCTCTCTCTCTCTCTCTCTCTCTCACTCTCTTTCATATAAGTTTTATTCCACTTTAGGGTTTTTTAGTTTCACAATTCCTAACTTGATAAAAAAAGTGGGGGCAAAAATAGAAATGGGAAAAAAGGGATGAATTCAATTAACCTTTTTTTTCAAACCTTTCAATGAAAATTTTCCCAGAATGGTGTCGTTTTTCATTTTCCGACAAAGGATCAATACCTGCAATGTAAATTGAAAATTTAAACCGTTCTTTTTGTTTGGGTTGAAAAAAAAATCAGATCAACCTAAAGACATACTTAATAATTATTAATAAAAAAAATAATTAAAAAATCAATAAACAAAGATAATAGTTCTTAATGAAAATCATGACAGTTCTTTTGAAAGTTGTACTAATAAACTTTGTATTATACGCAATTTGATCTTTATGCCATCATAATCCCTGGCAAAACACTACCACTAATGTCAGAGCTGCACCCGGAAGACACGTGTAATGGGAAGACTGCTCATGCTGGCACTCAGTTTGTTGTTGGGTTAAGGCGAGGAAGTCTCAGGGCCATCGTCGTTTTAGGCGACCTGGACGGTTTTTGGGATGAAATATTGTGGAGAGGGCTTGAGTAATAGAGTTAGGATGGGTAGAAATTTCGGAGTGAAACCTGAGGAACGGATCATTGAATGTGAACGTCATTGTGGACAGTGAGGTTGGAGACAAAGTAAGAAATTTAGAAAATTCTTTTTATGACTTTTGATTGGAATGATTGGATTCGTTGGATGCTAGATGGGGCTTGGTGGTACCTTGGTGTTCTTTACCGTCATTTTCTAATGTAGGCCGTAATACTGCTTGAATCTTTTGTTAGGATTCCACACCAGTCTACAGTCTAAATAGAGCCCTAAGTATTTATTTGTATACATGTAGATAGTTCTTTACTGTTAACGTTAGACGCAGTTGGTTTAACCTGGACGTAATTTAGATGCAATTGTCTAGTTCAGTTTCTTCTTCCACACCATTCAGTGATGTGCTTAAGAAACTCCTGGCTATTGGAGGTGGCTTGCGTAGGATTGGAGTTAGAAGATTAAATTGAAATATCGTCCGTGTAGGTTGTACATGCTGTTGGGATCGGCAGATCAGCAGTATAGATGGTAAATAGGATGGGGCCAAGAATCCTCCATTGTGGGACGCCGGCCTGGATATCGTCTTTCTTTCTCTCAGATCTCTCAACTTCTTTAGTATGAGGAGAACTCCCGGGTGCCAGCCAAGTCAAAATCTTGCGACATGTCTAAGGATGCACCTATGCAATACTCAGTTCTCTAAAGAAGAGTAAATAAAGTCAACAACCCTGAAACATGGCTGAATCGTGGATTGACGAGGACGGAAACCAAATTGGTGTGAAAAAAATACATTATGTAAATCTAGGTTGGAAATTATAGGTTTTAAGTCTTTCAAAAACTTTGGACATTACAAAGTGAAGGCTGTTAGGTCTGTAGGAGGATATGTGGCCGGGAGGTTAGGCATGAGAGTGATTATGGTATATTTCCATCTTATGAGAAAGTGAGAGGTTCTTAGCATTGAATTGGTATAATAGGATGGGACCAAGAATGCTACCTTGCTGGACGCCGGCTGGATCTGCCCAGCCGCTCCTTATCCAGGATCCATTAAGTAATTTGATGGGGAGAATCAACTGTGTGATATTTTAATATTACTTTACTATTAACTTTTTAATTTGAATAATATTATATTGAATGAACGGAAAAATAGCCAATGAAGCAAACGCAAAATCTTTTGCCACGTTCTCACCATCGAAGTATGAATTTTATGTTGTGATAGCGGAGTAGAATATAGTACTTAATGAAATTGTTTCAGACCTGTTCGTTTCTCGTCAATGGCACCAAAACGTATTATGATCTTTAAGTGTTGTCCGCCCCTTGCAGTTAAAGGTTTTCCTCATGATCAGTGTATGTTGAATCGACTTTTCAACCCTTTACTAATCTCCTAAGGACATAACGAACAACAAACTAAAATTCTTCCCTTGAAGTAGTCACAGAATAATCACAATTATTTTTATCAGCTCTGGGCTTCAGCTTTATCAGCTAACGGAAATCCATCATAAATGCAATATCGCAAGAAACTGTGAATACATATGCTACATTTGCTTTAAGCATCAACCTAGATATTTAACATAAGCATTTAAAACAATCGACTTGTTGCATATTTCCTCCCTTTGATATTAATAGCAAGGGATGAATAATACTGAAATGCTTAGGTCTTCCACGGTACAAGGGAAGGTGGCTTTTGAGTTTTATTACGTTGTTTAGAGGGGCGTTTCCACCCTCAGAATGTTTGGACTGCGTAAGCATCCGTCAGGAATGTAAGGAGATTGCGAATTCTTTAAAGACAGACGTCAGCCTCAGAAAGATTTTATTTCATACCAACCTCGCGCTAAAGATAAAATTATTTAGTGGTATAGAATAAATACAATGTTTCCTGATTTTCAATCTCGAAACAAGACAACAGTGGTAGATTTGGACATCATCAGATTAGCGAAAATCAAGTGAATTTTCGACTTATGATATTACGAATTGTGGTATGAATAGAGGTGTTGTTGACTTTTGACTTTTTTTTTGTTTATGTTTTCCCATTACCCGTGCGCTCCATAGTGATGAAACACTGATCAACTGATCAACTGGGTTGTCAGACATCGAGCGAGTCCGGAAACCCAGGGGCACAGGCGGACACCAGCCCCGGCGCATTCGACGAACGCACTCTTAATAGATTTTTAACATATATTTTTAAAATTTTTATTTTAACTTGGGCGTTTCCTCAATATAGGAGGAACCCATGCACAACTGGGCAACTAAAATGGAAAAGTCCGTGTTCTCGAGGCAGCAGAGGCTACACCCCTTACGTCCATCTCGTTCCGGCGCAGGCTAGACATACACCAAAAGGCTAATTTTCTACTTTATATTCCCTAATAAATTCATACCGAACCCTCGTATTCATCGAAGGCAACCCGAGAAGTATTCCAAGTTAAAGGGCCTATCAATGCCCTTCAATGAATCGTCTCCAAGAAGACTTACCAGTTGCCCTCGTATTCTGGACATCCAATATGATGTGGGATAGGGATGAAAGAGGTGGCCACAAGGCCTTCTTCACCTCGACCTGAGTATATTTATTGTGCTCGTCGAATTTTATAATTAATTAACTTCAGGTTGTTAATCAACCTCCATAGCCTTGCTAGAGGCTTTTTCTCTATCTGCAGGAATTTATACCTACATAAACCCTGACAGAAATGTAAAACCTATTCCGCAATTTCCTCTTCTTTCTGACAGTATATGTACAGTATTTTTTCTGTCTGTACTCCTACCCGGTGATGTGCATTCTTAGGTCTGCCAGGAGTTCAACTAGAATCCTGGTTCTGTTGCGGTTACCCTATGGTAATCTTACCTTGAATCCTATTATGATCTCCAGTGTTTAACACTGCTTTTTACCTATTTCAGTTTGTTATTTATCGTTTCCCATGTTTTGCTGCCAAGACAGCCATGTTGTCGTACCATGGGTTTACCATTTATACACTGACCGGCAAAAAATTCCACCCACTTGTAAGATAACTTGATTTGTATATATTTTTATATATTAAACAAAGTTTCAACGTTTAATATTTAAGTATTTATCTAAAAAAAGTTTTAGAAAAATGTAAATTGCTTAGGACACAAAAAAGACAGACAGATAAAATTTGTTTTAATTTCGTTTTAGAATTATAACAGCATTTCAATATCGCATATTTCCTCCTCTTGCCTTAATTACATTTCGAAGATAAATGTCTCTTTGCTGGAGGTTGGCTCATTCTTCACGAAGAGTTCTTTGAAGATCGTGGAGTGTATGAGGAAGTGATGGACGAGCTCTTATTCGTATTTTGAGGTTAACCCATGAATGATCGATGGGGTTAAGTCAGGAGTACCGGCTGGCCAGGCCAAGACACTGATTTCAAGCTGTAGAAAGTACTTTTGTACTATGTAAGCGTCAAGTGGACGAGCATTATCTTGCATTAGAATAGGATTGCTGCTAATTTCATCGAAGGTAGGCAAGGCATGATGTTCCAAAATTTCAACCACGTAGCGAGTGGCCGTCAAAGACCCTCCACGAACGACAGCCAACTCTGTGCGACTCTCAATTGAGATTCCCGCACATGCCAGTCCGGAGCTACATTGAAAAGGTTGGCTCTGGGAAAAATTGCAGTCTTCGTACCTTTCATTTCGCCTTCTCCACACTCTTTCACGCCCAACTGGAGGTCATAAAGGAAATCTACACTCATCTGCAAAAAGTACAGCAGACAAATCGTCCGAAGACCAATGGCTGTATTCTCGAGCAAATGCGAGCCGTGCAAATCTGTGTGTTCTGGTCAATTCTGGTCTTCTTACGGGGCAAAAAGCCATCAATCTATACTGGCTTAATCATCTTCATGCAGTATGTTTAGAAATTTGGACACCTCGAACTTCCTGGAGATGATGAATCCCTTGAACAACAGTAAGGTGCCGGTTTCACAAAATTCTCAAACACGGACATCCTGTGGTTCTGTTACCCTAGGGCAGCCNTATATACATGTGTGTGTGGGTGTGTGTAAATAGGTTCTATGTTATTTTTATGCGCCGAAATGTGGTCGGCATAGCCTACAATCATGTTGTCACAAATGCAGATGTTCGGTCGGCTAAACCGATTTTATGAATCCAATATGGGAGTCTGTTATGGCTAAATCATTGTAAGATAGTGAAAAAATATCAAGACCGGTTAATCCGGCTGAAACCATAGCTTGAAAGGTATCGTTGGTTGTACCTATCCTTAATACCGTGGTCTTTACCTGGTCATTTGTTACCAAGTTTTTTAAACTTGCTTCTGGCGATGGTTAGGGTCCAGTTAGCTTTTAGTAATAATTAAGGTATTTGTTGAATATAAGTGCTACTATCAACTTTTAATTCCGAGCTGTTATTCCTTTATATTTATTAGTTATTTATGAAAATATTGTATATTTATTAGAAAATGTTTTCAAACAAATTAACCAGCAAAGTTAGGCCTATCAAATTAGATAAATTAATAATAAGGAAAATATTTCTACCTTCCTTGTGCCAAACCATTTAGGTCAATGCCGAAGGAAACCGTTAAGTACAAGATCCCTTAAACTTGCATATCTTACTAGTTGAGTGGCCATGGTTTGCGGGTATGGGTGTTTCGTTGAGAGTGTGAGTTTAAGCAGTGTATGACAGTATAAAAACAGGAAAAAGCAAATACACGCGAGTTCAATAAAAAGGGCCACCAACAAACCCATCATGCAACATTAAAAGGGAGAATGGAGCCCATTTTAAAATCTAATGAATTCACCTGTACTTTTTTCCACGGTCAGAATAGAAATGTGGCTCTTGTGCGGCCTACCGGTAAATTACGTGTTTCTCCACTTTTTTCTTTTCTTTAGTTTTTTTGTCTAAGTTTAAGTTCTAAGAGCGGAATGAGAAGTATCAATTTCAATGGAGACAGGCGGCTAGGAGTTAACCCTAATAGCCTCACACGACAGGTGACATGAACATTGTACCTGGATAACAAACCTAATAGAATTAATTAATCCATCTTGACTCTGCCCAGGGAGATTTTTATATCGTTGTTTTTGAACGTCTGTATTTTTAATAAATTACAGATTCTTTTGTTCCCCGTCTCACACCCGGGGGTTCTCATTGGCAAGTCTGGTTTATTAATTTTTTTAATCAGTGGGACAAAAAAAGGTAATACCTACTCTCGCAGCATGCCGTCTGGGGTATTTCTTCAAATATATTTTCGTCCATCTGGCCTTTTGTAAAGGAAATTAAAGCTCACACAAAATTACCTGTAACGCTCCTGTATAAATCAGGAAAAATCTTTGCTAAAAACTATGTTATAAACTATAAGCAATATGGGTTCAAAAGAGTAAATACGACTGAGAATTAACTTGCTAGTTTTATGTCAGATATGAGAATTGTGCTTAAGCCCAGTAGAGAGTACGTTTATTATTAAAAGGGTCGGACTACATCCTAGCGAAACTCCTTGCACTAATCCCAACGAATTTCCAAACTGAAGTTCATGCCATACAACTCTGTGTGCAGGATTTAATAAAGAAAAATATAAAAGGTGCACAGATTTACATACTATCATGCAGCCATAAAGGCACTAAATGCGTATGCTTTTAACTAAAAACTTGTCTGGGAGTGCATAAATTGCCTAACAAGATTACCTCAAAGTGGGTATCCAGATATAAAGGCATAGAAGGAAATGAATAGACTGACCAACTATCCAAAAAAAGGGGCAGCCATCTCTTCCTTGGGCAGGACCACAACTAGGTAGACCGGAGTGTATCTTAAGTTGGAATTGGCAAACTGGTTTGAGAAAGAAAAACACAAACAGAACATATTTTCCAACTTGGACCTAAACTCGGTTTTCCTAAAGATTGTGTAGTTAAATTTTAAAAAAGTAAAATTCTTTCATCAAAAAATGTAAATATTTGAAAAATGATAACAGCTTACTCTTTTGAGGTTTTTTACGTGAGGTGTGTACAAAACTTGACGGGCTTTCGTTATGTACCGCATTATTAGTTATGGACAATGCCAGGATCCATAAAACTGCTGAAGTTAAAGAAGTTTTGGAATCATTTTCTCATACGATTACTTACCTGCTGCCCTATTCGCCAACTATAATCCTTACTGATCATGCGTTCTCCAAGATTAAGACAGCTGCTTAGCTGAAGCCAAAGGAATTCACAACTTATGTGCGATAATAAGCTGCATTGTCAATTCCATTTCGGGCATAGACGGTACCAATTATGTTGTGGCCTCGCGCTGGTCGCTGACAGAGTCCCTCGAATACGTACGGGGTAGTGGATAAGGAACAGTGAAGTGCAACAAAGAACCTGTCCCGTTCCCGCGACCTCTCGCCTACTTGTGCCGCCACTGTAAGGGTCTCTTCGGAGACTGAACAAAAAGAGGATCATAACTGTTCATTCAGTGAAGTAGGAATACTTAGACTTTGTAGACTTTGGGAATGGAGTGGTTCGACCTGAGGGGGATCGGCCTGCAAAGGCCCCGGGGGCACCCGTTAGCTATAGGAGCCTGGCCACCTCTCCCCCTGAATTTACCCATGTGGAGAAGGGTACTTGAGAAGGAACAGCTTCAGGCGATCACACAGCCTCGGATTCGTCCCTGGAGATGGCTTCAGGTCGATCGTTCGACGCTTGAACGGCCTGCTCATCTCTTTTAGTTCTCCCAGAGGAGCCATACCTCATTAAATGTGGGACTACGGTGACAATGGGTTGTACAGGGTGGTCAAGGCGGGAGGGGTGCGACCTGAAAAGGTGAACCTCGTGTCATTTCCCTATCTCAATCCACGTCCTACGGCATATTTCCTTGAGACCTCTCTCAACCCTTGGATGCAAGGGGGGTATCTAGGCGCAACATAACGGTGTAGCCTTGAGAGCGTGGCAACCTCTCTAAAGCACAAGCTGGATTCGAGTCGGCCTCCCGGTCGGCAGCGGACGGCGGGTGCTGCATCAGAGGCCCACGAGGGTACCAGTTCCTGTCTACATAGACGGGGAAGGGTGCATAACCATCTGAACTACGGGGTAACAGAAAATGTTCCAAGTCCAAACCCCGGTACATGGGAATGGAGTCGTAGTGGCTTAGTGGTTAAGCCTCTGGCGAGAACTTAGTGTGAACCTATACCTCGGGGGTACCGTTATTGTTTTCCTTCCGAGGGCAGTGTTCCACGAGGGGGTGGTTAGACATTCCACTGTAAACAAATCCGCAGTCGGAGCGGAACCGGTAGTTCTCATGCTGGAGGAGCCCCAATACTCAGGGAGATAGAGTTGCCTTCTCTATCTAGGTTGCTCGCCGGGACGGCCCAGGCTGATGTATTTCGGCCACTTGGGGTTACCCTTTTCGAGCGGCACACCTTTTAATACTGCACGGTTCTTAATACAGCTCCATCCACTCGGAATGGACAAGCGGAGAGTGAGGTCCGTCTCGGCCCTCGGGGCCGGGGCGGTTTCTACACCAAAACTTGCTCATGTAACACCCATCCAGACTTGAGCGTCATCTCTCATCTTGAGAATCAAAACGCCCGGTAGGGCCGAAAGGCTAGGCATGGACGTTAAAGATCATGTCCTTTTAAGGGCTAACGAGTACATACGGGAACTTAATGTGTAATTATGTAATGGATGTCCTTTTGAATCTGCCAACGGCTGCCACTCCATTAATTGATGTTAAAATTATCATTTTTCAAATATTTTTATTTTTTAATGAAATTCATTATTCCTTTTTTTTAATGTAAATAAAATTTTATGCAAAAATCATCTCGTACTTTTTTTCTCCCCTGCCTATAAAACCCCGAAAGGGACGATTATTAAATTTGTTGAAAAAATTATTAATTTAACTGAAAAATGCTATAAAACTAGAAATGCAAACGATTTTCACTTCACGATAAAAGTACACGAATTAATAGTAGAAATGTGCTTTTTGAATGTACGATAATTTATAAAGATGATGTAAAGGTGATCGACCAGCTTGTTATTCGACAATATATTTCGTAGCACAGGGGATGAGGTCCGATGAATGTTTCTGTGTTGAAACTAAGCCAAGCTTTCCGTGTTTTATTTCACCTTCCTCAGGGCTCTACAACGGCTATACAAACATATACTATTTTATAATTACTCATCTGTGTAAGTGAAAACAAAAAATCAACTTATTTTTACAACTTACAGACTGTCAATCAGATTTTAAATGGTTTTCTCTTATCAACATATATAAACCTTTTTTTCTCTCTTTTTATCGTTTCTTTTTTTATACTAAATACAATATTTTTTAATAAATAAATGGCACTTTTTACAAACTACCATCACAGACAAAATCAAAGAAGACTAGTTCGGGAGGTCGGTCGCCGTATCGGTTTAGGCGTTGACACGGCGCTCCTCACTGCAAGGTAAAGGTCCCGGGTTCAAATGGGCTTTTTTTCAAAAACACCGGCACCCTGGGGGTTTATATGACCTCTGCTGTTGCGAACCCTCGAAAAAAATAAAATAAAAAAAGAGGACTAGTTTATTATTATTATTATTTATTAGGTTATTAAAGAAGGCATAGAAGGAAATGAATGAACTGTTATACCGTCTATGTTTGGGACTGGTCGTTAAAATCCTTATTTTAATTTTGTAATAAATAAATAATTCAAACTATAATCTATGATTTTTCTAATCTACTAAATCAATTATATAATATAAACAAATAAACAACATTACATTTGACATTCATTATTTTATTTTATTGGTCGTTTAAAACCTCACTGTCAATTGAACTTAAACCATTGATGTCTGATTGTAAGTTGCATGCATTGTCCGCCATAAAAATGAACATCATCTCCTTCATGAGTCTACGGCCAAATTTCATTTATGATTTTTTTTCAAGGCAATGTTTTGATAAAGCGGTACCTGGTCTATTTTTATCTTTACAATCAAATTATGTTGTCTAATTCTTTCACCCAAGCCTTTGTCTGACCGTAGTAGTGGTAGTACACCACATTGGAACTTTTTGAAAGAAGTTCTTTACAATTTAACTCGGTAAAGATTTTTTCCCTGTCTTTTTGTCAAATCTATTCACTATTTTTAAATTTTCGCATTTTTTTCTCTAATAACATTTTTAGTTTATTAGATATTACATTTACATATTTTAATGGTCTAAAATTCTTGGTTGTATTTCCAGGTGCATCAATAGTGAGCACAATTGTTCTTGGGTAAATCAACTTTTTGATTAATGATAATGGTGATAATTAATGATTATTAATCACTAGAGAGCACACCCAACTTGATAGTAGGTTGTGAAAAGTGCCAATTATTTATTAAAAAAATATTGTATTTATTAAATATTCAGAAATCGTGAGATGCGGTCTGGTGTGTTGTAGGTTTCAGAAAAACATTTTCTTTATCGTGCCAACGTTTCGATCTTTATTGAGACCATCTTCAGGGCCCGGGATTTACATTGTGTAAATTTAACAAATACATGTAGGATGTGGAAAAAAGTGAATTTATACAATGTATTTGTTAAATTTAAACAATGTTTGTAAATCCCAGGCCCTGAAGATGATCTTAATAAAGATGGAAGCGTTGGCACGATAAAGAAAATTTTTTTCTGAAACCTACATCACACCAGACCGCATCTCACGATTTCTGAATAATTATCGACTAACGGTCACTACTCACCACACATAATATTTAGTATAAAAAATAAGAAACGGTAAAACGAGAGATAAAAGGTTTATACATGTTGATAAGAGAAAATAATTTTAAATACTAACTGAGAATCTGTAAATTGTAAAAACAAGTTGATTTTTGGTTTTCATTTACACAGATGAGTAATTTTAAAATATTATATGTGTTTATATATCCGTCGTAGAGCCCTGAGGCAGGTGTACTTACGTCCTCCCACGTGATGTGTAATTGTGATAACATGCCTTCATTTAAGCTTCGTTTGAAGGAGTATTTATTTCAGAATGCTTTTTACAGAGTGGAGGATTTATTAAACTGTGTATACTGTTATATGGTTAAATTGCTTTGATTAGTCCAGACCTTTTGACTAGAGTAGAAATGATTGTAAGCTCTGGAAGATCGTAGGGACGGTGTTCTCGGAAGGAATATTACCAATTGTAGATGTTGTTTTTCGTCCAGATTTAACCTATCCTGATGATTTTGGCGAAGCAAAGGGGCGGGCGGCGGGGACGAGCTAATCTCACGGTTGAGTTCGCCAGAGCTCTTGAGCATCCCTGGAACTGTAGAGACCCACCCGGATTTTGTAGATCTTCCCCGGAGGAAAACCTGAGAGGGGGGCCATCTTTAATATCCGCTCCCAACTATGACAACACTCGCTATATCAAGCTTTTATTTTTTATGTTTTAATGCGCTTTATCAACGAAGATATCGGGAAAATAACAGGAAAAATGAGATTATATTTGCTTTTTTTACCTCTCTTTATCTTTATTTGATTATATACGTTGCATTAAAGAAGTTTCATTTTTGGATAAATGTTTGCTTTGATCTTCAATCTAGGGACGGTCGGTATCAATAAAATAATTTCAAAAAGAGGAAGTTACGAATAGAAACACACACGATTGTGAAAAAACGGTGATAATTTTATCACCGTTTTTAATACAAATTACAATTTATATTTTACATACAATTTGGCAATTATTTCCCAAATTATTTGAAAAGGGGAAAAAATTCGAAAATTNAGCAATATTGAGTAATCTGGGGAAGATTATTCAGAACTCGTGAGATGCGGTCTGGTGTGATGTAGGTTTCAGAAAAACATTTTCTTTATCGTGCCCACTTGTCGATCTTTATTGAGACCATCTTCAGGGCCTGTGATGTTGAACGCAGAAAACAAACACTTTGAGTGAGTAGAAATACTTTCATTGGATATTAAATAAAATAAAAATATTTATTTGCATTGTATAAATTCACTTTTTCCTACATCCTACATGTTTTTGTTAAATTTAAACAATGTTTGTAAATCCCAGGCCCTGAAGATGATCTCAATAAAGATCGAAACGTTGGCACCCACGTAGCGAGTGGCCGTCAAAGACCCTCCACCAACAACAACCAACTCTGTGCGTCCATCATCAATCAGTGCCACATCACGCGCAACATCCTCAGCACTAAGTGGCATTTTTAAGTTTAAAAATTGAAATTAAGAATACAAAGATGTAAACTAAACGGTTTATTGCTTTAGAATTCAAATGAGACTGAATAAACATTTTAAATTCCGTAAAAAGTAAACATTAAAAAATCCTTTATCCTTGTTTTGGATTACGGATTGTGGTTGGCATTCTATGACATGGCTATCTTGGCAGCAAAACATGGTCAAAATAAATAACAAACTAAAAGAAGTAAAAAGAAGAGTTAAACACTGGAAATCATTAATTAGGAATTCAAGACTAGAGTACTAGAGGTACATGTGTATATATATATATTGTGGTTGGCATTCTATGGTCTATATATATACACATGTACCTCTAGTAATCTAGTCTTGAATTCCTATATATATATANGTTTCTTTCCCAACTACCCAAAGGAATATCGAATCCTCTGGGACAACGTGAATGTAATATAATAGCGTAAAAAGAAGTCCTTCCTACTCTGGGGAAGTGTGAATCTAATTTGCTAGCGTGAATTGAGTGTTTTCTTTTCCATGTGGAAGAAGCGAGGGAATGTCATATATTAATGATAATGGAGGGGCTCCTTCTGCTAACCAGACATTCATGTTTGGTCTAGTTTCTGTTTTATACGTATTTGTGTTATTTTACTAAGAATGGGCGAGACCATGAATTACAGAGAGCCTAGCAATTGGACAAAGAAAATGTAATGTAATGTAATAATGTAATGTTTGCTTGGTCTTTTCTTCCGTTAAATAAAGCTAAGAATAAAACCATAAAACGAAGACGAATAAAAAATGCCTTTTTTGCATCGAATTTTCTCTACATTCATTTATGTCATTTATGTTGAAAATAATAGTTCTTTTTACTTAAAGTCATGGGAAAAATTATTGAGAAAAATCTCTTCTATTGCACTCCACCGGAGTGGCTGTGCAGCGGAAAGGGAGGATGTAAAAGGATACCCTAGGGGGGGGATGGTTTTACAATTGAGGACATGGAACGTCCCGGAGGAATTGGGAAGAGAAATAGGGAAGGCGGAAGTAAGAAGGAGCCACTCAGACATGCAAATTGTTCACACCGAACTCGGCAACCGACCCGGCGGACATATTCACCCCTTTCCCTAATTGACGGAAACCCTTGGTTGCAAATTATACAGATTTAAGCTTCCTTCGTCCATTAATTTCAACCATTTTGCTCTCATGACCGACATTGGTCATTCCGACTTAGCTAAAAACCGCCTACTCTCGAGTTTTGTGACGCTTCTTTTCAATCAACATCTTACACTATAACGACTCAAAAGCTTAATTTTAAATTTTAGTTTATAAAATGTTAAATAATATTGCCCAACATTTTGTTGTAGATCTAGTTAGATAGGTTGAAAGGTGGCTGTCGGAGAGGTCATTAAGAATAAACCATAAGTGGCCGACATTTACTTGTGAACCAAAGTACTCGTATTTGTCCTACTTAATTTAAAAATGTCATTCCTTAAATTTATACTATAGAGAAAATTCTGTTTGAGCACGGCAGTGTGTCCACTGTTCTGATTTTTAGAGATAATACGGGTTTCTACTTGATGTGGTTGTTTTAGTTTCTCGGAGTCCCACAAGGGGGCATTCTTCGTCCCAATCCTTTTTATCATTCATACCGTCGACTTACTTATACTTCTTAATACCATCATCACCACTTACGCAGAAACTGTCCTCTAACTCGAATCCTATCCAAGCTACCTCCAACATCCATGAACACCTTTAGCTTATCGAAAACTGATGCTGAAAGTGGTAGACAAATCTAATGAAGAAAAATGTAAACATTAAAAAAACAAGTCACCACTAAATATCTTAATCTAGGGACAGGTCATAGCTACAATATTCATAGGTTAATTCAGTACCAGGCTCCAATAGCATATTCGCTTCGGGGGGAGCTTCAGGCAGACAGTGTTCTGGGGATACCTGTTGATGCCTTGGCCGCTAAATTCTTATTCTATTAGTCTTCTAAATTCAGATTTGAGAAGAACTTTCTAGTAAAAATACCTGATAGATGAGGATGGGAGAAACGGCTCCCAGTTAATGCCGGCTATACCTAGTATACAGACGACTCCAAACTACTGACTAAAATTCATATAAGCTTTGGGCAATATGCCATTGACTTTCGAGTGGAGATTGTGGCTATTGATGAACCCTGAGCCGAGGAGATTAAAAGGAGAAGAATAATCATCTACTCGGACAGCCAGGCGACACTGAGGTTACCTCACCGGTGATGATATCCAGAGTTTGGGATTGCAACAGGGCCCTGTCCGACATTGGTAGAAAATAACAAAATTCTCCTTGTCTTGGTACCAGGACACACTGGGGAAGAGGACAATGAAAAGGCCGTTAAATTGGCGAAGGATAGTTCCAATGAGGACACCTATCGGACAATGGATTAAAAATAAGTCCTCCGTTAAATGGAAATGTGCTCAGAACAGAGGCATGCGTCCAAGTTCAAGATCATCGCGGAAACTAAACACAGAACTACTAAATCTGGGACGAGTAACTGAAACCTGAAGACTCAGAGTGGCAAAAATAAACTTGTGCAGGCATGACCAGGAAGATGAAGAGACGAACAGGTCTTCTGTCATTGCGAAGGCTTGCATAGGCTCAGGTTCCTACTCATGGGTGAGGAAAAGCCCGGGCCTGAAGGATACACACGGTAGTCCGCGAAAAAGCTTTGCGATCTGGTAAAAAGCTTCAAGCCACTCATTCACTCTTTCTGATTGGATACTGAAGACCCCCGGATATATACTAGAAGACTATAGGAACAAGCCTATGTATTACCAGGATGAAAAAGACACATCGAACCATGCCTTGAGGCCTGCAGGCTGAGATACTCCTGGGTCTAAGGTGTCTAATGTCTGAAGAATATACGCGGAATCCTTAATAAGCTTGGGGATCTGATGTAAAGCCATAAAGTTGGAAGAGCTCTATATAAAAATAAAGGAGATTGCACAATAGACCAATATTGATCGCGGTGCTGCTAAACATTAAACCAATTTAATCAACAGCATCGAAGATGGTGAAATGCTTAAAAGTTGACCAAACCATCGGCCATAGGAAGACCACAATAATCAACAAGAAGTTATTAGGAACAATGTGTAGTGTTTAGTGACCGTGAGTCAACGATTATTCGGAGATCGTGAGATACGATCTGGTGTGGCATAGGTTTTAGAAAAACATTTTATTTATCATGCCAACGTTTCGACCTTTATTGAGATCCTCTTCAGGCCCAAAGTGTTTGTTTTACGTGTAGATGTGTCATTCTTGTCTGTCGTGTTGAGAGTGCCCACATCACACAAAACATATAATACAACATATAAAACACTCATCACATTCCATACATCAGACATTTCTACATAGTCTAATTCTTCAACAATTTGGCTTTCCTTTCCCTAATTATCCCCGTCTATAATAATCCTGAAAGGCTAACCAGGCCGAACGACAAACCATTAGCCATTTTTTCCCATTGTCGTCTCCTTTGACCTCAAAGAAGTTGAGTCGGCGACTCCTCATATAAAAATGTTTCTATCCCAACTTCCTTTCCCACCCCTTCAAAATCCAACGTATAAAAAAAGAACACTTTGAGCCCTGAAGATGATTTCAATAAAGATCAAAACGTTGGCACGATAAAGAAAATGTTTTTCTAAAACCTTCGTCGCACCAGACCGCATCTCACGATCTCCGAATAATAATAAGAAACAATGTTTAATTAGACATGAGACAATTTTAAGCTCATACCAGTACACGTAGGTGTAATTTTCAGATTGAATGTTTAAATACAGTAAGTCAAATCATAGAATGAAAACAAAAAGTTTTCATTCTATAAACCTGAAGAAGTCGACAAGACGTGATTTTCGGCCACGGTAAAGCGGCGTTGAGCCTAATCAGACAAATAACAAACAAAAAAACATAGTCAGCACATTCCTGTGGTCTACGCAGTAAAATAATGAAAGGGTTTTTACCCTCCTTAAAAGCCACATATGTGATTATGTGCAACTTACTTCATTTGGCTCAACCAGCGCGGTTGCGGTCGGCTTGATTGCTCTTCATTTAAATTTTTCTCGACTCCTCCCGACCGCTATGCGCACGCTGTACGTATGGACGAGCGAAAAAAAATGATGGGGCTCGTGTAACAGTACCTCAGGCATTAGACGGTCAATGTGAGGTAACAAGTCGGATTTTCTTTCAGTATAATTTTAAGGAATGCCGGGAGTCTGTCTAATGACCATTTTCGTTTTAATTGTTGCGGTATATCGTCCTCCGCAAAGTAAAGGTGCCAGAATAGAAACTAATTCAAAGCAAAAATAACAGATATATTGAGACTAACTGCGCGTTAATACAACTGCTCATTTCTTGTTTTGCAGATTCATCCCGGGAGACCCGTCCTCGACTTATCCTACGCTCTTTCTAGCAGTTGCGCCATGTGATTTTCCTGCGCGACTGTTGATATCCGCAAAAAACGACATTTCGACCTCACCTCTGGTTTAATAATTTCCTTTGTTCCCACATCTCATTTCCCTACTTAAAGGTTCCCTCGTACTGACGTACTGTTAGCTCTACAGAACTGGTGCAGGTAAGCGTTGAAATTTCCGTGTCCAGTCATTATCTGGGTGATCCAGAAAACTGGTTGAAACCACGATGCTCTGGCGAGATTCTCAATATTGGGTTAAAAATCGTGGCATCGTGTTGGCTCCTTTCGATATTTTAGCTGTCGGATTGCAATTTTACTTTGGAGGACAATGTCAATTTGTGGAACGGAAGCATGGACTTAGAGGGCATCTTATAAGTTTAAACGTTCTAAGGAGTTCTATTCTTTGACTTTCCAAAGCTTCTACACCTGCTTTGGAATTTTATTCCCCTAGGACGTTCGTCCTAAAAGAAATGGGCAGATCTACTGTTTTGTAAGTGATGGAGAGTAATAAGACCTAAGATGTAATACGCTCCTATCTCTTAATCTAGTGGACGTGAACTTAGATGAAAAAACTCTCCAAAACTAGTTATTGGTCAAACACGAAATATAAGCAATAAAACTCATTAGGGCAGTACACTTCGATCTTACATGCTGAAACACATGCTTGTCCAATGCGGGACAAGGAAATTTTAAATAGGCTATATTGGCAAGAATCTCATATAATAGAAATCTCCCAAAAATCATTAGAATTTAAAAAGGTCTAGTCGGTCAAAGCACCCAAAATCTCCAAAACCTTGGAACGCTTAACAATAATGGTAATCATGATCTTTGTTAGCCCTGTTAACTCTGTTAGGTCCTGTTAGATCGAGAAAAATGGTGACTTCGACTTGAAAGAATCGGCTAGTTAACATTGCTCGATCTAACAGGGTAGGGACAATGTTAGATGTTAAGTCGAAGGTGTAGTCACATTGCTAGCCGTTAGGGCGTAGGTAACCAACATGGCAGCCATGAATTTAACAGGTGTTTTTTGTTTACACGTATTTTTATTCTTCAATACGCATAATACATTTCGTTTGTTGTCCTTATACTCTCATAATAGATACATCATCTATGCGATAAAGTTGGTGGCTGTTAGACGTTAGGATACAAGTTAGGTATGCTGGCACGAATTAAAGCGTGTCATTTGTTAGTACTTTTCGAGTGCATTTTGAATGAAAGAGTTGATTAATTTTCCTCTTTTACTCACTTCTGGCATCTTACAATTTAACACAAAACAAAACCGTAAAAAACAACAACAGGCCTTCAAGGGCTGTTATAGCTTTATTTTTGGTTCTACCAGTCGCCACGCGCAGCGTTGCGGAGAAAATAACGTTTAACACGCTAAGAAAAGAAGGTGGCGTTCACAATCTTACTGGTCAGTTCTCTATTCGAGTTAACACGAGTTAACATCTTACAAACATCGTAATTCCGCTAACATCTTACGTGCAGGGCACAAAGTAATACTAAGTTATAGGCAAGCAGACAAACAGCTCAGTAGAGGATTCACCTGACGGTCTGTTTTGGTCTGTTAGACGCGTTTCGGCTTCTCACTCTTCTGGGCTGAGATTTAATTATGATTATTTATCTTAATCAAACACAGACCAACCACTGAAAATGGCAAGAAACCCAAACTTGACTGGCCAAAAGATCAATGATAGGTAAATCAAAAAAATAGGACTGAAGCGTACGAATAGTGCAGGCCTATTGCTGATTTTTCGCACTGCTGTAGTTTAATAAGTGCAATTACTATTGTTAACTTATTATCGAAGTTTTCGTCTGTCAGACGCGTTTCATCACTCTTCAGAGCTAAGATTTAATTATGATTATTTACCATAATCAAACACAGACATACCACTCAAGATTGCGAGAAATCGTAATTCATTTGACAGACCAAAATTATCGGAAATGACTGCTTGTTTATCACCCAGCAGAATAAGGAAATCTTGGAGTAATATTATAAATCAGCGGCCCTCTTTCAAATTTCTATGGATTATAATCGTGCTACTTAAAAAATCGTGAATCATTACCAAAACGAAAGGTTGTATTAATTAATCTTGAAAGATCTACCGAGCGGGCTGAGGACATGAGGCGGGGCGCCCAGTTTTTGGTCGTCGGGCATCTTTGGAATGCCGCGTCCTACCGGTAGCGATCCTAATAAAATTTTATCTTGGAAACAAAAGAAGTGGCTCTACTAATCACGGGGCCGAGGCACTGGCCTTTTCTCATAAATAAGAAGTGGTGAAAGGTACCCCTGTCGACTAGGCAATAAATATGGCCGAGAGTTGAGGTGAACCTCACACACCCAATTCGACAACGGACGGGGAAAACAATTTACTTTTCCCTCCTCGGTGGTCCGTTTCTAAACAGCCTAAAAACGTCGAATACCTGTCTTCGCCCATTTAAGAGTAGATTAAAACTTTTTTTTTATCAAAGGGAAAGTTAGGATCTTAGTTTGAATACTTCGGTTACATAACTGCTGGCACACAAACATCTTCGTCTTGATGTGATAATTAAGTCTTTCGGGGTTGAGAAATTGCAAAAATCTGCCTTTATTTCAGAAGATCCAAAAATCTTTACAACTGTAAAATTGAGATAATCAGTAGATTTAAATAATTATTCTCATTCACTATTTAATCCACAAAGTCATATATAGCCGTCAATTAAATCTTTTTCGCAACAAATTAACCTGTCTTATTGAAATTAACAATTTTTACTTCAAATTATCTCTTCTTATGTTCGTCTTTTTAACTTTAAATTAATCCTTTTTACCTTCAAATGAATACTTTTTAATTTCAAATTTCTCTTTTTAATTTTTTAATTAGTCTTTTTAACTTAATTTTTAATGAATACTTTTTACTTTTTAATTCCAAATTAACTATTCTTAATTTTAAATTAACCGTTTTTAATTTCAAATGAATACTTTTTAATTTTAAATTTCTCTTTTTAATTTTTTAATTAATCTTTTTAATTTAATTTTTAATTAATCCTTTTTACTTTTTAATTCCAAATTAACTATTCTTAATTTTACATTAACCGTTTTTAGTTTCAAATGAATACTTTTTAATTTCAAGTTTCTCTTTTTAATTTTTTAATTAATCCTTTTAACTTAATTTTTAATTAACCCTTTTTACTTTTTAATTCCAAATTAACTATCCTTAATTTTAAATTAACCGTTTTTAATTTCAAATGAATACTTTTTAATATCAAATTAACCCTTCCTTTAAAAAATGTATAAAACTGTTTTTCAATGTCCAGTTTAATTAAAAAATATGTTTTACATTGACTTTACCGAAGGTTTACAAAGTCTCGGTCGGTGATGATTTAGCAATTTCATTTTTCAATATTATTGCTGGTACTGTTATTATTTTGCCAATATAACTCAAAGTTCATACGTTTATTTAAATCATATTCTAACTTTATGTATGATTTATTAGCGTGAGCGCATCCAGTACACCCACAGACACACTGCAATGTTGATTTTTTATTTTTAAATATTATATTCGCAGTGTGTGGAAGCCTTGATGTAATATCATAAAACCTGGTAACTACCAAATTTTGTAATGTATTTATTAGCGTGAATAGTTAAGTGTTTATGAAACCGGTCTAAGTCGAATATCGAGTACCCACAGACAAACCGTAGGTTTTTTACGTTTATCTTATATATTTGCAGTGTAATAGGGATTAGTCACTGCCGCAATATCCTAAACCTTGGTGACTACACGATTTTGTGAATGAATTATTTGCTTGAAAGGGCGATTATATATGGACCCGGTCTGTATGGAATACGGAGCACGCACACATTAGTCGAACCAATATGGTTAACTTAGGTTAGCGAATTCGTGATTTTTGCTCTGTGTGCATGTATTGGCGTGAATAAAGAGAGGACTAGGTGAAAAACGCCTTGCCGGCCTCCCAACCGTAGGTTCACGTTGGTCAGGCTTAGGCATAGGGTTGGGTTCTAGCAGTATAGACAATCTAGACTTTTTTTCTTTAATAAACGAGATCTCTTATGTAAGCAAAGTAATTTTTTAAATTGATTTATAAGTGAGGTTGAGATGAAAATTAGCATCTCGAGCGGGACTCGAACCCACGACCTTCGGCTCGATACACCGGTGCTCTAACCACTTGAGATATCGTGACTTTGATCTCCCGGGATACCAACTCATCATCCCAACCTACAACTTATTTAAATTTTCCCTCTTTTTGCCTTAAAAATATTTAAAATACATACAGATTTATATAATAATTGATGAAGTACTTCGCTAATATCTCTCCGTGGCCACTTCATGAGTCGCCGAGAATTGAATCCGATTACACGATATTTGAATATATGGCAAAAGAGGGTAAATTTGATAAAAATATAAATCAATTGCTTTGGTTAAGTAAAACCATATATAAAACTTATGGATATAATATGAAAAACTACATACAATAGCACAGACTTACAGGATTTATTCTGTTTTCGTTGGTACATCCGTGTCAATTTTAAAATAGCTAATTAATGTAAAAAATTTACAAAACATACAATTTAAAACAAAAAAACTTTCTACGTTCTCTCGTCTGCCTTTGTTTATGTGAGAACGTGAGATGCAAAAGTCATATTATGCAAAAATAAAGTAGTATGTTAATTGAAGGGCCAAGTCTCGTAATGATAGTCATTACAACAAATTACAGGCTTAAGTGATAGATAATTGTCTTGATACGAGAAGCCCAGAGAGTGGAACGTATCAGGAAAGAAACCAACTAGTTCAAAGTGGCGAAACATGTGGCGAGATAGAGAGATATTAACAATAATTTATGAGGATCGATGGGAAATGAAAAACTGTGGCACATTTTCACTCTTTCTTTGTCCCAACAAGAATGATCAATAACACACTGTTATATTTTAAAAAAACTAGCTGTACCGTGACTGTATTAAAATTTTGGGCGTTCCGTTATGAAAACTCTATATAACCACCTGGGCAAAGTCCTCAAGTTCTACGGATTACAAATAAATGTGATCATTTCGTTGTAAGCTCAATTCTTGACCAGATGCGAGTGCATAACAAAACTGTCTTACAAGGGGAGGGTACGTGGACGACTTTTTGAACAAAAAAAATACATTTGGAAGTATGTCACGCGTTCTTGCCAATAGGCCAATAGAAACTGAGACAAAAAATATTTTAGCTAATTTAAGTACAATTTTTTAAATTTAGTAATTAATAATAAACACTTTTGGCCTACTTTACTCGTAACGTCCCTTGGTTAAAGGAACTTTTTATACATCTAACATCATTTAATACAATCAGACATATTATTTTCATATTCTATGTAAAATTACAAATATACTGGTATAATAAAGGCAGAAATCATTGGGCATGTATTTCAATGCTATTATATATCAGTAGATTTCTATTTTTACATAGAATGTGGAAATAATATGTCGGATTGTATTAAATGATGTAAGATGTATACAAATTTCCATAACCAAAATATATTACGAGTAAAGTAAGAAAAAAAAATTTTGAAGCAAAAAATAATTCGTATTCGCTTTAAGCACGTCGTAAAGCCATTAAATATTAATCCATTATATTTCGTGGTCCGATTGACCGAATAAATTCTTTCAATTAATTAATCTTTTTATGTAAGGAATGGGTTGAAATGAAAAAGGTAGTGTCATGAGCGAGATTCGAGCCGAAGGTCGTGGGTTCGAATCCCGCTCGTGGCACTAACTTTTTCATTTCAACCAATACCTTACATAAAAAGATTAATTAAATATTAATTTTCATCGCAAACAAAAAATGAATATTTTCGGAATGGATGGAGGCCATTTTTTGTCCGGTACCTGCAGTTCCCCCTAAAAATTCATACTCCTCTAGATTTTATCTCCAAACTGAATGCGGTTACAACCATTAGGTCTCTCTTACAATTAATTAGAGAGAGTGAGAGAGAGTGAGAAGAGCTTTTTTTGTCTCCAAAGTCTAGTATTCCTCTTAAAAATTCATAACTCCACCAGATTTTATCCACATTCAACGTTGTTACACCAAATGGATGTCTCTTACAATTACAGAGAGAGAGTGAGAGAGAGTGAGTGAGGGGGGGTTTCACATTTTTTTGGATACTTTAAAATTTGTATTCAGGGGTTTTTTAGAACACGAATATTAACTTTATTTTTTGATTAAAAAAGATTCCTACCTATTCTGCTATATCGCTCGGTCAGGAATTATGTAATATATTAAATACACTTACTTAAAGACATATATTTGTGTATTTCAATACACACGAATTATCTGGTCAAGTGGATGAAAAACAAATTCAAATGTTACCAGCCAGGCTTTCGGCCTATTTTCAAGCATCGTCAGGTCATCATCAAAGATGTGTACATGTTGACAGTTAAGTTTTTGTTAACTTCAAATTTCGGTGGCCGCAACGGTTTAGGCGTTGACACGGCGCCCATCACTGTAAGGTAAAGGTCCCGGGTTCGAATCCAGCGGCCCTGCATTCGAACCGGACTTACTTACAAATGGGCTTTTTTTTTTCAAAAACACCGGTACGCCGAGGGTTTATATAATCTCTGCTGTTGCGAAAAAAAAGAAAACCTTCAAATTTCTTTGAGGTACGAAAAATTAAGTATCGACTTTATTTCTTGATTAAAAAATAAATAAATAAATAAAATTGAACCTACTTTGCACTACTATTGTACTTACCACATTCGGTCACAAATTATGTTATTTATTTTAATAGGTGTCTCTAATTTGATTCCCCCCGTGATTGATTCTTTCGAGCGCTTGCAAAATAAATTAAATTTTTTTCTAGCAAGAAACCAAAAAAAATTTTTTTTCAGACCCCAAAAGAAACTCTTTCAGTTTATGTTTACAAATGAATCTTGGAAGGTCCAACATCCTCTTATACGTCCCGTGAATCTCATGAGCGTTCGGCTTCCTGTTTGGCAAATATCGCTGAGGATATTCAGGATATTGACTCATTACCGCATCGACAAAATTTGCCGCAAGCTAAATTAAAAAATCAACCTTTTCGATTGGCTGATGAGGTAGAAAACACGAATTCGCGGACCAATCATTTATCCTTAATCTAAAATTAATTTAGACACCTTTTAAAGCTTTCACCACTGCATTCAGTACGCTCAATTTTAAGTTTTTGAAATGTATTACAGTTCGTGGTCCGATTGACCAATTAACATTTTTCAATTAATTAATATTTATGGAACGTATGTCAACCAATAACTTCCATAAATATTAATTTTTAAACTGCACTCCTACCCAAAAGATGATGAGTTTGCAGAGATATATCCTGAATTAATACGCTGGTACCAATTGAAATACTTCAATGTAAAATTTCGGTACAGGTGATGAAAATAATGATAAATTTTCCTTGTTATTAACGAATGTGGAGTCATAATATAAACAGTTTAGAACCCAACTTTTGTCACCCATCTACACTGACAGGCAAAAAATTCCAACCACTATATAATAACTTGATTTGTATGTATTTTCATATATTAATCAAAGTTTCACGTTTTTTAACGTTTAATAATTGAGATTTTGTCCAAAAAGATTTTTTTTAAATGTAAATTCCTAAGGAAAATTGAAAAATAAAAAAAGACGAACATATAAAATTTGTTTTAATTTTGGTTTAGATTTTTAATTAACATTTCAATATCCCGTAACCTTTCAACAAGGTCGTAGAGTGTATCAGGATGGACGTGCTCTTATTGGTCTTTTGAGGTTATCCCATGAATGTTCGATGGAATTCAAATCAGGGGCACAGGTTGGCCTGGCCAATACCCTGTTGTTAAGCTGTTGAAGGTACGTTCGTACTATGCGAGCTTCATGTGGACAAGCATTATCGGAAGAGGATTGTCGCTGATTTCATTGAGGATTGGCAACTCATGATGGTCCAAAATTTCATCCACACAGCGAGTGGCCGTCAAAGACCCTCCGCGGACAACAGCCAACTCTGTGCGACTCTCCATTGAGATTCCCGCACATACCATCACGGAGCTACGTTGAAAAGGTCGGCTCTGGGAAAATTTACAGGCTTCGTACCTTTCATTTGGCCTTCTCCAGATTCTTTCACGCCCATCTGGAGATCGTAGAGCAATTCTACACTCATCTGCAAAAAGTAAAGCAGACCAATCGTCATTTCATACTGATTTAATCTTCTTCGAGCAGTACGTTCAGAAATTTGGACACAACTTCCTAGAGCTGATGAATCGCGTGAACAACAGTAAGGTGCCGGTTTGGCAAAATTCTCAAAGTCAAAGAACGGTCATCCTGTGGTTCTGTTACCCTAGGGCGTCCAGAACCGGGCCTTCGATGGCAATAGTCCTGATGGAACTTTAAGTTTAAATTTAAAAATTTAAATTAAGAAAAGAAAGATGAAAACTAAACAGTTTATTGCTTCAAAATTCAAATGAGACTGAATAAACATTTTAAATTCCGTGAAAAGTAAACATTTAAAAACCCTTTATCCTTGTTTTGGATTAACGATTCAGTGTGTTTACCTCTAATTGATATTCCCAATTTAAAACATACAATAAACAAATATTTGTTGGTAAAAACAATGAGACAAATTGAGGGCAGAATCTTATTTTATCGATAAAATGAAAAAATCAATTGGATGGAATTTTTTTGCCTGCAGTGTATTTCATAAATATTTCTTCGATAGTATTTTTCTTTTCACAGAAGTTACTGTCTTGAAACTGCAAGGTACGGATGGTATCGACATTTTTTGGCATACCACGCTCTCTATTGGTGAGAATGAAATCTCCTGACTGGAATTATCAAAACAGCGTTTACTTCGTTAGCGGCATGCCGTCAATCAAGAATTGTGCTGAGTAAATTTTACTCCAAATGTATAAATAATTTGTTATTATATTTCAATTTTTTTCTTTAGCAACTTTAGTAACAAATGGTTATTTGGAGATAGTGAGGTGCGGTCTAGTGTGAATAGGTTTTAGAAAAACATTTTCTTTAACATTGCAACGTTTCGGTCTTTATGGAGATCATCTTCAGGGCCGAAAGTGTTTGTTTTCCGTGTGGGTGTGTCATTCTTGTGAGTCGTGTTGAGAGTCACTAAATACACATTTTAGTGACAAATTCGTGTTTTCAAAATGATTAATAAGAATATATAATAATACAATTTACAAGGCAAGGAAAAAATATTCAAGTGGGTGGCAGACTGTGTGGTCTAGTGAATAGGGGATTCGACTCGTATTGCCACGTTAGCGGTCCAGGGTTCGAATCCCCGCATGGCACAGAGATTTTTAATTGGCAATAATAGGGAGAGATCGACATTGCGAAGTTGACCCCTCTTGAACGAAATACTTTATTCTTTTCTATAAATTTATCGTGTAATATACAATAACACACACGTCCACACAAAATATTGTCTTTTTTCGTTCGAATGTATTAAGGATTCTGAACTGGTTTTTTATTTGTAATTTTAATTTTAATTGGTCAAGCGGACCACGAAAAATAGTCAATTTAATGTAATTTTAACGATATTTTTGCCATTGATTACTTACATAGATCGTACTTTTATCGCAACTCGACAAAACTCACTGAATGTCGGCTTCATAGCATACATTTTGTTATTATTTTAAATTGTATAATTCTGCGCTTTTACAGTACAGTATATTTTTATATTTACAGTGCAGTAGCCTACATATTTTTCTATAAAATTTCATGGTTTTTTGTGTGTTGTTTTGATGCAAATAAATTAAATATGCTAAAAGATTCTCCCAGGACATCCCGCATCTCGACACTGAGATAACAAGGTAAGCTTATAAGCACTACCAAAGGCTTCAAAGCTTCGGAATCAATGAGATGTAAACGTAAATAAGGGTAGAAATTAATTATTAATTAATGGTAAAAAAAATAGTATAAAAAGTTCAATTTGTTATGAAATTTAATAAAAAGACTTATAAGAAGGAAACTTTATAATTTATGACTTTAATTATATATTAATTTAAATTGTGTTTAAAGTTAATATAATCTTTGATTTGTCTGGCTGAAACTATTATAATTTATTTTTGTAATCAATTGATACTCATCGAAGTTTATACGTCCGGTGCCTAATAGGTTTAATCGTGTTAAGCTGATGTAGATCATAACTTGTTAATCAACAGACTTTAAAAGACTCCGTTGGGTTATCTTCGAGTTGGGATGAAATGTAAAAAAAGGTGCCGTTTTCAAATTCAAGTATTCTAACAAAGCCAAGTCGGAAATGGTAACGGGACAGAGATGGTAATGGCCTGAGAGAGGAAATTGATTTTTCTCCTCCACGACCCGAGAGGCAATAAAGCGTCTCGCGGATTTTAATATGGCCAAATGCAATATTTCGGCAAGAGGGGGAGTCTGTAATGAGGTATTGTGGTTGTTGAAAGTGATGGCCTGAGGGAGGTCGGGGGCCGGAGCATAAATAAATGGGGGGAAGGACTGGCGCCGGTCTCCACAGGTGGAATCTTGGGCAGGCCTCTTTTTGTTTCTAAATAGATAACATCTGTTGATTAGAGGAGTCGAGGTGGGAGCTCTCCTTGTATCGGCTTGTCAACCGTCGAGGTGGCGAGGGGGGAAGGACTCGCATGACAAATTTATTTCGACCGTGCCCTTTAAAGAATGCTTCCATAAAGCGGTGGTGAGTCGTTCTGGTAGCCGGAGGGACCGGTGGAATGTAAATGAGTTTTCTCGAACCTCTGGCCTACAACGGAAAATATTCACTCAACTACCTTTCACACTTTGTATACTGTTATACACGTACCTGAGGCCACCCCTATTCAAACCCTAATTAATCAGGGCTAAATAACATAAAACAACATGCACAGGTCCTGATTTAAAATTCTTAATTCATATGCGCATATTTTGCCTCTTTGTCAAAAATCGAGTTGTCCCATTAAAAAAAACTAATAATAAAAAACTGCGGTAAAATAACTAAATTACTGAATTATCTCCTAAAAACAAATGTTTTTCGGCGCATCGTGGACGCCGTTCCCACCGATCTGCATATTCAACGGGAACTTGACAGGGAAAAAAAATAGAAGGAAATTTCAACTGATAGAACTATTGGCTATTTCGTCTATCAGGCATTTCTATATTTTCAGTCCGAAACGCCACCCAAGACCCACTCGCTTCTTACAGAAAAAATAGGAGGGAAAAGAATATACTATTAATAACTACAATTAAATATGCGATAGAAAACACGTTGAGTTCTATCCTGAAAGAAATATAAATTGCCAATCTTAGTAGTTTTGTTCTTTTTTTAACGAGGATTCGCAACAGCAGCATACCGACGCTCAGAGTGCTGTTTTGTTTGAAAAAAGCCCATATGTAAGTACACTGACAGGGAAAAAATTACACCCAACTGATTGTTTTCATTTTCTCGATAAAAGCAAATTCTGCTCTTAATATGTCTCATTGTTTTATGAATAAATATTTGTTTACACTACGTTTTAAATTGAGAATATCAATTAGACGTAAACCCATTTAATCCTTAATCCAAAACAAGGATAAAGGATTTTTCTTTTTTTAATTTTTACGGAATTTAAAATGTTTATTCAGTCTGATTTGAATTCTGAATTAATAAACTGTTTAGTTTCATCTTTGTTTTCTTAATTTCAATTTTTAAACTTAAAAATGCCACTTGGTGCTGAGGATGTTGCGCATGAAACGCCATCGGAGTTCTCTACGAAACAGAACGAGAAACTGAGTCCTACCATAGAAGGCCCGGTCCTGGACGCCCTAGGGTAACAGAACCACAGGATGACCGTTTGTTGACTTTGAGAATTTCGCGAAACCGGCACCTTACTGTTGTTCAAGGGATTTATTATCTCCAGGAAGTTCGAGGTGACCAAATTTCTAAACGCACTGCTCGAAGAAGATTAAATCAGTATGTACGGATGACATTTCGCCCCGTAAGAGGACCAGAATTGACCAGAACACACAGAGTTGCTCGGCTAGCATTTGCTCCAGAACACAGCTACTGGTCTGTGGACGATTGGTCTGCTGTACTTTTTGATGAGTGAAGATTTGCTCCACGATCTCCAGGTGGGCGTGAAAGGGGGTGGAGAAGGCGAAAAGAAAAGGTACGAATCCTGTAATTTTTCCCAGCGTCAACCTTTTATACGAAGCTCAGTGATGGTGTGGGCGGGAATTTCAATGGAGAGTCGCACAGCATTGGCTGTTGTTCGTGGAGTGACTTTGACGGCCACTCGCTATGTGGATGAAATTTTGGAACATCATGTGTTGCCTATCCTCGATGAAATCAGCGACAATCCTCGTCAAATACACGATAATGCTTGTCCACATGATGCTCGCATAGTACAAACGTACCTTCAACAGATTAACATGTGGGTCTTGACTGACCAGCCGGTTTTCCCGACTTAACCCCATCGAACATTCATGGGATAATCTCAGAAGGCGAATAAGATCACGTCCATCACTTCCTGATACACTCCACCATCACCTCAACGTACTCTTCGTGAAGAATGGTAAGAGACATTTCAAGACTGGTAGAATGTATGCCTAGGCGTCTTCGAGATGTAATTAAGGCAAGAAGAGGAAATACGCGATATTGAAATGTTAATTAAAAATCTAAAACAAAAGTCATACAAATTTTATCTGTCCGTCTTTTTTTAATTTTTTTTTATTTTTCAATTTTCTTAGCAATTTATTGTTTTTTTATTTTTTTAGACAAAGACTCAATTATTAAACGTTAAAAAACTAAATTTAACGCTTATCGGGTTAAATTTATGGGTCTTTGGGGTCAATTTTACAATGGAAAACTTTCATTCAAAGCGAGTGTCCTTAGAACAGTATCACAAATTACTGCTGAACCGGCATTGGGTCAATTATTGAGTCTTTTTGAACTATTCAAACGCGTTTCGGCATTGCGCCATCTCCAGTGAGGAACTACAACGGAACGACAGGAGTACTTCAACAAACTCGCGACCCAGTAAGTGACCTCATGCAGGGTCAGCAGAGTTCCCCGTCTCGGAGACACCCAGCATCTACTATAATTATAAAGATATGTTAGGAAGATGCTTGTTTATTTAAGAGACGAAGAATTTCAGACGAAGAATTAGCTGGACGGTTTTAATGATGATTTCATTAAGTTTAAGTTTATTAGTGCACGGCCGTATAAAAGGACTTTCATAAATAGTATTGATAATAACGAATAAACAGTTTTTGCAGCATTTAAACCTAACTTCAACCTTACTAACCTTTAGATTAATACAAAATATTTAGCCTGTTAATGCAAGCACAATAAAAATTGCAAAATACAAATGAAGTTCCAACATTCTTCATTGTGGCTTTTTTCATCAATATTGAACCAAAATACGGATCTGAAGGAAAAAGGATAATGGGATGACTTCAAATAAAGTGGAAAGTATAGTAACAGCCCTTGAATTAAAAAACACTCCCAACTCTGACCTCGATCACTAAATGCGTAAAGTTTCAATTTCTCTTTGATCGACTCCCCGCCACAACAAGCAACAGCAACGATATGCGCGCCCAGTGGTTTTCGTGTCCAAGGCAACTCAAATATATTAAGATCTATTGTACAATATATATTACGCAGGGTGGGCGACCAAGACCCGAGGGGTTGACTCGTACCCCATCCCTAAAAGGTCCGGGACTTGGTCGGCTCGCGTGTTCTGCATAAATCTCTTGGACTTGTTCACAAACCCCAAGATTTTGGACCATTTTATCTCGCGGAGTGATTTGGTGATGTCCTCTCCTTCAAAGATTTCAAATCTAGACCTAGTATACCCACCACAGTCTGCGAGGTAATGCCGTTTCTTCTATTATTTCGCAAAAACGGCAAAAGGGATCTGGTAGAATACCCATTACGGAGAGGTGTCTGCTGAAAGGGCAGTGGCCCGTCAGGATTCCTATCAGCCTCCTAATTCCCTTCATTGAGTTAGAGAATAGCCATTTCGATTCTGCTGGTTTAATCACCTTAACAAACTCTTTCGATTGTCTGTCCGGGAGATAGATTCCAACTCCTTAAGGAATTGTTTCATACCCCAGTTTTTAATACTGTCTTTCGCTGTGCTCATAGAGTTACATTATTTTACACACAACTATTACCGATTGTGGCCCGACAAACGCAGTATTAGAGCCTTCTTTGTCCAGGCTATCCGCCTCTTCATTGCCATGGTGTGCTTTATATGCTGTTATCCAAATAATGGTTACCTTGTTCTCAAACCTGGAAGAGATCCTATTGATAAGATCTACAGTTTCCTCCACCAGTCTAGAGGTTGACAAATCTTTTTGTAATGGCCTAAGACTAGCTTGACTGTCAGAAAAAATTCTAATATCTTTTCACTTAATTTTATTTTCCATGAGAGGTCTATAACACACATTAAAGGCCCAGATTTCCGCCTGAAAAACGGAGGTGTTATTGCCATCTATTGTATAATAATATTTATCCTTTTTTTACCGTTTCGTTCAGTTCACCACGATCTTATGGAATTCCTCCATCAGCAGCTCCACTAAAACCAACTTTCACACCAAAATATGGCGAAAAACGTATTTTATGTACATAAACGTACAAAAAGATAGTATTTCGAAGTCGTGTCCAAAGATTGATTTTTATTATCAGGGAAATTATAATTTCATTCTTCATTGAGGTTTTGTTTCAATTGTAATTTACCATTTTTCCTAATATTCCAGAGGTTTACCGTCGACCTAATATCCCCTGAAATCATTCGACTCCTAAATAAACAAGCAATCCTCAGTCTTCCTAACATGTGTTTATAATTAGAGTTGATGTTGGGTGTCTCCAAGTCGGTGAACTCATGCTGAACCGGCATTGTCATTTATTGGGTCGCTAGATAGTTGAACTACTCCTGTCGTTCCGTTGTAGTTTCTCACTGAAGATGGCGCAATGCCGAAACGCGTTTGAAAAGTTCAAAAAGACCCAATAAGTGACCCACTCATCAAACTTGAAAGTATTTAATAAAAAATAATATATTTTCCGTATAACTGAAACTTTATATAACCGACGTTAAAGTTCATCTCAACCCCGGAGGTCCGCGTTGTTTACAACAATAATTGTCTAATATCTCTAAATCTCTTTTAAGGCAAAATTGGGAACTTTATTATAAAAAGATTTGCAAACGGTTTGGACGGAGGATAATACAATTCATTTCGAATGTGCAAAATAGAAACTCATAGGAGTGGTTGAATTGCAAGGATGTTAGAGGCCTAAGATTATTGATATTTTTTTAAAAGGAGAAGTGATAGACGATGGAATCGACTCCGATTAACCACTTAATTATTCAGTTTTCCAATCTGAGCCAAAGGAGACAAGAGTCTGGAATTCCTTTTTAAACCGCCAAACCCTCATTAGTGTGCAAAGCCAATACCATACAAATTGCCTAACAGGCTTTTAGTCTCCGTCCTGTTCTTTATCTTCGACTTTTTTTCTTCATTCCCTTTAGCCACCTATTTTATTTCTAAATTGACTGTTTCTTGTGGTCAGTTGTTACTTTTTTCCGGTTTTGAATCCGCGTTACAAATAAAAAAAGTGATACGGCTGGTTTCTGTTGCTCTCCAAAAGCACAAAAAGCGCGTACTATAAAGTGTAAGCACGATTCTATAATGCCTCACGAGTTTTTGTAGTTAACTTCGCATAATTCGGCAGGAAAACATCTCATCGAACAGCTAAGAACTTGGGTTGTAAAATTACGTTGGGTGGTCCACGAGTCGATGAACTGTATAGCGTAGCTTGATTAAAATCGATAATCTTTGGCCCGCCTATTTTCGCTAGTCTTCATCGGGTTATCCTCTGAAACCAAATTCATCTGACCACAATAATAAACTAATACAACAGTATTATTTTTATCCTCATTGAATATTTATTTACATAATACATATATGTAAATCATCACATAATATAAATCAGGGGTATAATTATTTAAAAGTTGTAATTATGACCTTGTATGTATCTATACCTTCGTAAATTCATCTTCAAATCAATAAAAAATGATAATTTTCTATCAGGGTCTAGCATTTTACTAATTTTACGAAATGGTAAACTACTCAAGTAAGTTGTTTCTCCAAAATAATCCATTTCCTTCAAATCGTGTTGGAGACTAGAAATAGAAGTCAAACTTTCTAAAAAACGTAGTACTGCTGGAAGAAAGGGGCAGTCCCAAAAGTCAGTGCTAGAAAAAACTGCGACCTGTACTAACATGGAAGCAAATAAAATTCGTTTGAGGCATTGCTACATGAGTTCGACTCGGGCCTAGACAGCCGTATGCCAGATGTATGCCTGTTTAAATTTATGTCCAATGTACGGTGATAACTTTTTTCTTTTTTACAATGGATACCAGGAACTGGAGGAGTTCCCTCCTGAGCACTGCAGCTGTACAGCTTATTGTACTTTATCCCTGGCTTCATTTTTGGGGGCTCGCACACAAGTGTGAATTTGAGCCCCCGGTGTTTTTTTGAAGGGGGTTGGGACCAAATTCAGGGTCGCTCAGATCTGATCCCGCTCCTTCAATTGATGAGTGCCGTGTCAATGTTTGGAACATTGCGGCCACCGGTCTTCCTTAGGCGTCAGAAAAACACCAGAGGCGACGGTGGGGATCGAACCCAAGACCAGCCTCGTTGTGGAACGCCTAATGAGCTTAAAGCGATATTAATGGCGTTGGCAGATAAGGATTCACTGCAGTAGAAAGAATGATCCGATTTCTGGGTTACGTTGTGAAACACCTGGGGATGTACATAGGGATGAAAGAAGTAGCCACAAGACCTTCCGCACCACCACCTAGATTTATTGTACTCATATATTTTTTATAACTCATTGGGCGGCTTCAGGTCGTTACTCAACCTCCTTATCCTTGCCAGCGGCTCCTGGATCTTGCAAGAGGGCTTTTCCTCTCCTGACTGCAGGAGTCTACAACTACATAGACCCTCACACACACATGGAATGTGTCCTGCTGTCTCCTCTTCTATCTGGCAGTGTTTATTATTTACTCTTTACTTTTAATTCTTTCAGGTCATATGCCTTCTTACGTAGTGCCCTACCAGGAGAGCAATCAGAATACCGAGTATCTGGTTCTATTACGGTTATTCGGTAATTCCTTTTTAAACTTGCGGATGGCCCTTCTGTCATGCCTGTGGTGTTGCTCGACCTGGTTTTCAACTTATTAAGGATCCATTGGATGTCCTTTTTTGTGGTAAAGATTTAGGACACAGTAGGGTTCGTGCCTAGAGAATTCATATGCTTGCTGTGTTTCATACATGAATTTAATTAAATCGAAACAGTTTATTCCTATTTGTACACTGGGGATGAGATGTCCATTAGAAAAATGATAAACGCCGAAGAACAGTTTGCAAGAAGAATGAAACGCCAGCGTCGACATCAAGAGCAGGTTGTACCCTCGTAATCATATTGTCTGTATGGTGAGATATTCGAGGAACTGAGGAAATTACCCTAAATTGTTACCACGCAATCACAACCTTACAGTGTACAGTAGAGGTCTAGAGCGTCTTGGGTCAGCATTTAAGGAGAAACGTCCAGCTCTGGTAAATAGACCTCTTGCTTCACCATGATAACGCTATGCCTCACTCAAAATAAAATCTGCTGGCAACAAATTTCCCCACCCCGATCAGACTTTACCCCTTTCTTTTATTACTTCATCTGTTCCCCAGAGAACCACTTAAAAGGTAGACAATTTTTGAAAAAAACACTCTGAAAATCGAACTGGGAGATTTCTTTTCGTCTAAGTCATCAGAGTCACAAAAATGGGATATTTCTGCTACCGGTACGTTCGCAGTTAGTTATAGGCAACGAAGAAAATTGTCCGGTATAAAAATATATACATTTTTGTAGCATTGTAGAATTTTTGAAAAATGGCAAAAAAGAGGGAAAATTCAAAGGTGTGGTTGAGATGGTAAGTTGGTGTCCAAGTGGATCGAGCTCAGTGGTAGAGCAGCGGCGTATCAAGCGGAAGATCGTGGGTTCGAATCCCGCTCGTGCCATTGACTTTGTTATCTCAACTAAAAACCTTAATTAATTGTAATATATTAATTGGTCAAGCGGACCACGAAATTAGTGAATTTAAAGTCTTCTGTTAAGTTGTTGTTTCTTAAGTCTTGTGTGAGGGGTCAGTCTGCCGTCTAGGTCCTAAGTATTTGACTTGAAGTCAGTATCTCTTTGTCGCTGATGTACAATGGAGAGAAAGAGTAAAAAAAGTAAATCTTTCTTCAATCAATATTGTCCCCTATTTTTACACCAGTCTTCGTTAAGGTGTTCTTGGATGTTGGAGGTAGCTTGGATCGGATTCGCGTCAGAATACAAAATTGCCAACCGTTGTTAGCTTTTCCATGGAGATTCTCATTCCAGCGGTGGGCCTCGTGGCGTTGACTGACCTACTGGAGAGTTCGAATTTTTACGCATTTGGAAAACGGTTTTTATCCGCAACCCCGAAAAGAGATTTGTATTAAAAAAAACGACAGAAAATATAAGTTCGATCCTTTGGTTGTCTCCTGGTCAGTGGTTACGGCGTTTCTCTCTAGTGCCTTCTTGGTTAATGAACTTTACCTAAGGTACAAAAATTATTGATGTGCATGCCGTAGTTCTTTGATTTCATCCAATTTACTGTAACGGATTTGTCGAAAGTAAAAGAGCCTCGTGCAGCTTATGCACATACACCCAATAGTTGGTTCAATTATTTTCTTTTCTTTAATTCATATACATGACAAATCGGATAAAAATGTTTTCTTACATATTCAACAAAACCATTTTGTGTATGTTTGTATATCCAACATTTATCTACGGTGGGTCAAACAGTTTTTCGACACATCTTTCAAAAAAGAATAGAAATCTTTCTTTTTGTTTCTAATTTCGAAATGCAATTCCCACGCTGTGTTTAATATCCGATTATTAACCTCAGCTAATATTTTTTGTGTGAAATCCTTTGTGTTTCTCCTAACCGTTCATCATGATTTTGCCTTTAGCCGTCGTTTCTCACTCGTTCACAACCTGTCTGGAGAATGGTGACATCCCACGGGATAGATTTCCCGACGAAAGGCGTTCATTAGCCATGGGGACAATTCCCAAGAGATGGCATTGTGGTGAAACTGTCAGACCCAGTTCCCACAACACCTCCAATTTGCTTTAGGACGAAACGCGGAGACAAAGAGAAGGACAGTTTACCGTAATTGCTACCTAGTCGCTAATTATGACAAATCAAATATAAAGGAAGTCGGTAAATGTGTACAAATACACAATTGTCCTATGACAGCCTGAAATGTGGAGGATTAATTGTAATTATGTAAAACACTTTGTTTCACTGTACATTCTGTAACAGCTTTTGTTTGTGTAAGTATTAATTTTGCCTTCAACCTTGTCATTATTACCACTTTTCGTTGTAAACGTTAATTACCGTACAATCAAGGGCAGTTGTACCATATCACAGTTTGGAGTTGGTGTGATGGACTTCCGGTCATAAGGACAAACTAGAGACACCCAACAGCCAACAAAACAACAAGGCCCATAATAAGCAAATGTCATTTTAATAGCTTTATCATTGGTCGGTCATGGCGGTTCCAAAGATCGAGTCTTAGACATAGATATCTTTAATTCCGTTATTTAATATCATGATCTCCCTTTAGGGGTTAGGACCATACGATAACATGACGCCTTTCTGCTTATGAAAACCTCGTAAGTTCACATGTAGAAAAACGACCCTCAGGATCCGGGTCCTCACTTGACCCTTCCAATGGTAGGAGCAGTATCGATATGACTGACCAGCGCTGCACGGCTTCTCAAACGACTGAAAACAACTTCCAAACCACTCGGAATACTCCTGACGATAGAATTTGCCGTTCCTTCATCAGAGGAGGTATGCCCCCAACTTAGAGACTTGGGAACGAAGTTTCGATTTAAATGGAATCCTAGCCCCTCCCAATGAGGGGGCCCAGTCTTTCGGTAAAGATTTCTGATTAACAGAATAACCTTACCGACAACATGAAACGTTATTATTCTCTAGGAGAACGAACCAGTAGACATCCAACCCCAATAGTTTAGAACCTGAAGAACTTAGAAATTGCTTGCCATCTTTTCAGATAAGATCTGGTTCAGTGACCCGCCTATGAGACTGATCGCACACGAGCCGTTCGTTCTTTTCGTTATCTTCGTTCGTCCGACGAAAACAGCATGTGTTTTACAGAGTTCGCTATGCTCTCTGAGCTGCACCATTATTTTGCGCCTGGAATCCCCCTTGGTTGGGTCTGGGTGTTCAGAAATAGTGCAGGATTGATCTCCGTGTCTGCCTTAGGATCGCTCCAGGTGGTTGAAAGTATTCCTTTGAATATGGAGCTCTAAGGGGGGCCGCGGTAGCCGAGTGGTTAAGACTCTCGGCTAGTAGATCCCGCGGTCGTGGGTTCGATCCCCACCGACGCCTCTGGACTTTTTCTGACGCCTAAGAGGACCGGTGGCCGCAATTGAAAGAAATTGACACGGCACTCATCAATGGAAGGGGCGGGATCGGATCTCAGTGGCCCTGAATTTAGTCCCAACCCCCTTCAAAAATGAGTTTCTTCGATGGAAGAACACCGGTACAACGGGGACTCAAGTTCACATTTGTGTTGCGAGCCCTCCCCCAAGATATGGAGCCAGGGATAAAGTACAATAAGCTGTACAGCTCAGCTGCAGTGCTCAGGAGAGAACTCCTCCAGTCCCTGGTATCCAAATAAAAAAAAATGGAGCTCACCATTTCAAGTTGTGCCCTCAGCACTCCTGTTTATCCTCAGTTCATCATCATCGACATTATTTACTCAGAGAAGAGGCTATCGATCATCGATGGCTTCATGGAGACAGATTGTTCCGACGGTTCATCGGCTCACCACTTCAGGTCGCCCACTCCACAGCCGAAGGTCCCCCCCGCACCAGATAGTATTTGTCCTGGAAACAGCACATTTTCCTGCCATTTCGAAATTTTCCACTATAATTCTTGCCATACGAGGTTATATATGCGAAATATGGTGATACATGCTTTAACAGTTTCGTGTGAATGTATTTATATGGGTGATTGTGTGAGAGCCCGAGAGTTTCGATGGCGGAATATCAAGTACATACCCCATCGACTACTCAATAAGGCTAGGTATTTTAAGTATAGCTGTTTATATTCGTGATAAAGGGTGATGGGGCAATATCTAGTACTCCGTCACTCTACTTGAGTGGCAACAAGAATGAGTGATAGAATGAGTGTGTTTAGATTAAAAATGCATTCGATGGGGCTGAAATGACCTTTTAGTCGATAAGACCAAGATCTAATCCCCGGTTCACCAAAACACCGAATTGAGCGATTCTCACAGCTTGTTAAAATAAGTCATGGGCTCGGTTCTGCATGCATGTACACAAATGAATGCCTGGGCAGAATTGAGCCTATATAAATAAAAAAACAACCACCACCTGTTTACTTTAACTGGATTTCACTACCCTCTGCCAACACTTGGGGCTTCACCTGAGCATACTTGGAAGCCGCACACGATTAAACCGGATCTATCTAAACAGACGTTACAAACTGTTATCAACACTTCGCGATAGATTATCCAAACTTTCAACTAACTAAAAATTTGATATACACCATGCCAAACCAATGTGGACTTATGGTATCTGGGGGTTAACCGAGCATTCCATCTCCCACCGAATCCGAAGAATCCAATCAAAATTCTTAAGAAAAATTGATAACCCTATTTTTTATAAATCAAATCTCACCCTAAACCAAGACCTTAATATTCTCTTTGTTGCAGAAGTAGAAAATTGGTTTTTCATTTCAATTAATGCTCATGCTCTTGTCCTTACAGCTAGATGTAAAAATCAATTTTAAAAATTGTTAAAAATATTCATAAATAATCATTTAACAATGTAATAAATATCTAACATCCTTCTAACCAGATACGATCAGGTTTAAGTGCATTTTTGAATATTAAACTCATTGGGAAGAGGGTAAGAACGGTTTTCATAGATCATCCTCTAAGCCTAAATTGTTTAAACTGCGTTTATTCTATGCGGGCTTATTGATGTCGTACATAAAAGTTGTCAGGTAATTAGTTTATCTTCTCTAACATCCGAAAATAGTTAATAACGAGGGAGTCGAGTGGGTGGTCTGGACAAGTTTGGGAAGCAAGAAGGCGATTAGGCGATTAGGGAGCTTTCGGCTCCTCACCTATCTCGCCCCGACTATCTAGATTTCGGCATTCCCCAAACCTTGTCAACAACCAAACTATTCCTTATAAATCTACACCCGGTTTCCCAAACACCCCTAATTTACACTTGACTCTAATATTTTAGCCCATCATCGATCTTTTCCCACGTTTAAATCATATAAAAATAAACATTAGGGGGGATTAATCATTGATAAAAAAAATATGTTTAACAAGCTTAAGTTAACACATGGTTTGTTTTTATGTTATTATTTTATTTTTATTGGTAAAGAAAAGAACCGTGTATTTTTTTCTAAAACAAACATTTCGCCCTTTCTATGGAATAAAGAGCTTGGATGCGTTTCTAGATGTAGCACAGGCTTTAGATAAGGTCTGACACCCGGCATGTTCAACTTAACTTACACACTTCTTATTATCACATCCTTCCACCCAATATACCAGCTACTTCAGACTGAACAGAGGCAACGAGGCTAGGAAGGTAGACAGGTATAAGCCGGGGTCCCACAAAGGCATAATATATACTTCTGTCCTATCATCCTTCCGTTCTACATCCTAATACCATCATCACCACCTCCGCGGATACCTCAATTTAGTCCTTAAATTTGAATCCAATCCAAGCAACTTCCAGCATCCAAAAACACCTTGTGCTTTCTCACACATTGAAATTGAAGTCAGAACTCAGTTTTCACATTGGAACCACAGTCTTGCCCTCGATTGTACAGCAGACTAACCGGAAATTCACACAAGACTTAAGAATCAACAACGGAATATTTGGACAACTATTGTATGAAGTCGTATAGGACTAAACAATACTAAACTAACGTTATACAAATTTTACTGCGACCACTTGGTTTCTGCCAAGCCATCAACCATCCGGCGCATCCAATTAAAAGTGTTCAAACAAATTTTCAAAGTTCCTTACTTCGTCACTAACCTCACAATCCACAACGACCTCAACATTCCATTTTCAACGAACTGGTCCGTCACCTATCGAAAAAGTCTCACACCAACCTCTTATCCATTATAACACTGTTGTTTGAGCCGTAACCATGGCCTCGCTACTACCTTGCATCTTAATCCCTCCCACAGGGTGTAAGCGAAGGTTTTTCATCATGTGTCTTTTGGGTGGAGCTCTGGTATTACTGTTAGTGCTGTGACCAAGTACAAGAACAGTGTAGGATTCACCACATTGACATGCTCACCTAACTTTCGGCGGTGGTTGGATGCAACCGAGTTTTGCCATTCGGAACGATTATTGCTACAGTGGATTCCGATTAGTAGGTCCATCCTAGCTTAACAAGTAAGCTAACTTAATTGAAGTTGGTGAAGTAAATGGGGAATACTTATTTCTTTTTGTTTAGCATATTGTCAACTACATGAAGCAGTCGCTAATCGCTTCATGCACAGCAATAATTTCCACCTCAAAATTTGTCGCTCCCTTGTAGAAGAGAACTGATTCATCCAAATATATCAGTCAGTATATACGTGAAACCACTCATCGGCCAGGTAATACACAAACTCACCTCTAATTAAAATACTTTGAGGGAGGAATCTGGAGCTTGAGCCTGAAGCAATATGCCAGTGTCTTTCAGACGGAGATTGTGGCTATTGAACTCTGTGCTGACTGTGTGAAAAAACATATTGTGGCTACAAATAAAAACTTTTCTTATTTTAAATTTTAAAACTGCGGTGTCATTCCATGCCATGGATTCTGGTTCAGGCGACACTCAACCATTTAGCAGTGCTTCAGGGACGAAGACATCATCACATCGGATGCTATCTTAGAGGTGAGGCTTCTATGATCGAAAGTCGCACCCGGGTTTGCTCTGGGAACTCAAGGGCATCTATTAACCTCATTCTAAAATCTCTCCGATAAGTAGGTACATCCACGATGCCGAAGCGGATGTTCCGCTAGGTATCCTTGGTCCCATTTTCTATTCAGAGGAGGAGAAACATTCCCATCAATATCCTCACATATTCGGACGTCATTCTTTCCGCAAACGCAGAGCAGTCGTTGCCTTGAGAAACCTCCAGGACTATCTCCCCTTTTTGGAAGAAATGCTTCACCCTTCTCCGCATCCCTCTCATCCAATGTACTACAACCCTATCGTCCATTATATGGGGCTTTACATCGACAAAAGACTTGGAACTCCCACACTCGACACATAAGAATAATCTATAAAAGTACTCAAAAAACAACTTGAAAACAAATCGAAACTGGAAATGCCTCGTGTATGTTCATCCAAACGTATCAACCTCCAAAGAATGTGTGTTAATAAACATGATTGCATAAGGATGTGTCATTTCGGACTAGAAAGGTTCCTTTTGTACCCAAGGAAAAAACAGTTAAACGGTGCGAGTGTATTAACATCATCTGATTCTTCCATATTGTTCGCATTACCAATTAATTAGTAATTTCAGATAAATTAGTTATTACCTCAATATCATTTATAGGTTTTTAATTCGGAGTATTTAATCAGCTATGTCTCATACCGCAGGAGCAATTAACGGCTGTAAGTACTTTTAAGCAACTGTTGATATTATCGAAGGGGGTTATCTTTTTTTATTAATTTTAAACTTCTATTCTTTATAGTGCACTTCAACCCTTCTTTTTTTCTTCTACACGATGCGTCCTGTTGTTAATAAAAGTTTGTACAATTTTTTCATATTTCAATCAACAGTTTGATAATAGTGCTATGTTATTAGGACAGAAATGTCTGTCAGCTAGTAAATTGCTTAAAGACCTGTTTCTGAAGATAGATAAACGTTTGCGGTGATAATTTGGATTTTGAGAGTAAAGTAAGACAGTCGGTCGGAACAGGGAGTCTACAGGGTGTAATTGGGGAGTCGGGAGAACTTTTTTTCTTCTCCGAGGGCAGATGTCGAGTTTTGCCCCGGCGGTGGAACTAGAATCGCGAAAAGTGTATAATTTTCCACGCGGTGCCCCCAGTGTGGTCCCTCGTCAATTAGCCTGGATACAGCTATCACGAATAGTCTCAGAGGAGGTCTTCCTTTCTACTCACCGTCCCGAAAACATCTGGCCATCGTTTATTGAAATATCAACAAACTTACGTCACCCGCCGGCGGTCTCAATCGTTACCGGTTATCAATCATAACAGTTAATATGACCACTAACACGTGAAACGTGACGGGACCATATCCCAGAAATTCCGATATATTAAAATTACGGGAAAACACGCTCCACCGGCTAACCTCTTTAAGACCGTCTCAGATACTGTCCATTAAGGATGAAGAAACCGTGTGGAATCGGAAAGACGAAACTAGTTATTTGGCCGGTTTTTACCCTCATCATATTTCCTTGCTTTTTTCCCTTTCATTTCAACTGTTAAAATTATCGACACTTCTACCAAATATGATTTTAAATGGTTAAACGATTCAACGATCAATAGCAGATATGAGGGGCGTCGGTGACCGCAACGGTTTAGGCGTTGACACGGCGCTCATCACTGTAAGGTAAAGGTCCCGGGTTCGAACCCAGCGCTCTGCATTCGAACCCGACATACTTACAAATGTGCTTTTTTCCAAAACCACCGGCACCCCGAGGGTTAATATGACCTCTGATGTTGCGAACCCTCGTAAAAAATAAACATATAAAATAAATAAAAAATAGCAGATATGAGTGCATAAAACTGAACCCCTTTAAATCAGCCGTCGTGCCTGTATGAAACACAGGTTTTACAGGCTCTAACAACGAGAATTTCTTCGGCTCTCGATCTCTCTCTTTCTCACTCACCTCCCTCCCTTTCTCTCTCTCTCCCACTCGCTCTCTCTCTCAATCTCTCTCTCACTCACATACACATTATTCACTCCTCGTACTCTTTTTCGCTCATTAACTTACTCACTTATCAACTCTCTCTAGTTCTTTATCTCTCTCTCTCACTCTCTCTCTCTCCCGCACTCACTCACTTATCTACACTCTCTTTCACTCACTCACTCACCCACCCACATATTCATTCACTCACTCACTTCTTACTCACTCAACCTTTTTCTCTTTTTGTCTCTCTCACTCACTCCCTTATCTACTCTCTTTCGTTCTCTCTCTCACTCACTCATTCAACCACCCTCCCACACATTCATTCGTCCACTTACTCACACATTCCTTCATTCGCCTGAACGCACACGTGACCTGTGCAAGGAAATGATAAAAGAAATGCACAGAGTTTCTGAACAGAGTTAACGTTGAACTATATTTTCATTAAAATTAGTTATTTGTCCAATAATCCATTGAAATTTTAACGTGAAAAGAACATATTGACAAAATAAACTATTATTAATGATGCCTGTAATATAACCTTATTAATTGATGCCTGTACTTGGGAAAATAAATTATATTCAAAGCCCGTTAAAAACTTGGTTTCGTTGATATTTTAATAATATACTATCATGCTATCTGTGTAATTTTTTTCGTTATCATTCTCGATCTCGAATCGAAACGTCCGTCTGACACAGCTTGCATTAAATAATTTCAATTTCCGTTTAATCAGATCATCTCTAGGTCATCTTGTTTTGGCAGAGGGTCTCAGTTAGCAAGGCTTACAGTCTTTTAAATAATAACAAAAACACACAGTAATAAAAATGTATTTACTTAGCATCCAACTGATTGTGGTTGTAAACCGAGATCTATAGGATTCTTCAATAATGTAGTCATTTAACCAATGAAAAATATGTTCAAAAAGCCTTATTAAGGTTATTTCCATCTCATTTCTATAAATTGTTTAGCTAAAATGTTTGGCCGCCTCCTGCTCAAAAGATATTCAACTCCCTTGCACCATACCGGTCTATCAATTTGGTTGTAGACCCTTCCACTCTACTGCCCAGCAGGGTTTACGATTAGTCGACACAATATTCTCTGCCCTAGAAGACCAGCATTACTGTTCAGCAGTTCTCCTAGATGTTAGAAAGGCTTTAACAGTGTAGCACCCCGGTATCTTATTCCAATTAAAAAGTATGCTTCCCCACACTATCTCATACCGAATTCCTTCCACTCGGATCTTTGATTTATAGTGAGAACTGGCTCAGAATATTCAAGCATCAAGCCCATCAAGGCGGTCGTTCCCTAAGGAAGTATCCGATTCCTTTACACAATTATACACATACGTAAACAACATAACACCCACATCACGACCTTGGCGGACGACACCTCAATCCTCCCCTCACTTTCTGGCCCTATCCTTGAAGGTAAAGCATCTCAAGACCGCCTAGACCTCATTACTGACTGGTGCACTCTGTGGCTCATTAAGCTGTATGCACAAAATAGCCTGCACTTCACGTTCACAAGTAGAAGAAATGACTGGCCACCAGTGCACATATACAGTAAAGTAATCCCTCCATCCGACGAAATCCGCTACCTTGGTTCTAATTTGACAGCATTTACATGGAACACACACAAAAAAACAAAAAGACAAGAACTGAACCGAGAATACGAACAACTCAAGACGCCTACTCGGACCCAAATCCACAATGAGTACACAGCAAACTAACAATATTCGAGGCACTAATTAGACGATTTGGACTTACTGAGTGGAATCTATCCTCCGGACTTAGGCAATCGAAAGAGTTTGTTAAGGCGATCAAACCAGCAGAATCGAAATGGCTATTCTCTAACTCAATGAAGTGAATTAGGAGGCTGATAGGAATCCTGACGGGCCACTGCCCACTGTGAAGACGCCTCTCCGTAATGGGTATTCGACCAGATCCCTCTTGCCGTTTTAGCGAAATAAAAGAAAAAACGGCAAGGCACTACCTCGCAGAGTGTGATAGGTATGCTAGGTCTAGATTTGAAATCTTTGAAGGAGCGGACATCACCAAATCACTCCCCAAGACAAAATGATCCACAATCTTGGAGTTTGAGAACAAGTCCAAGAGATTTATGCAAGACATGTGAGCCGACCAAGACCCGGACCCTTTAGGGATGGGGTACGAGTCTGCCCGGGCATTTACCCCTTCGGGTCTTGGTCGCCCACCCTGCGAAATACATATGGTCTTACGTAAAGAGTCGAGCATATGCATGGGTTCAGTCAAGCTATCCCACATCCCAAAAAAATTCAAAAGTCCTCCATCGCATATCGACGGTCCCTTATATGTCATTAGCCAAGCCATCCACTAAGGTCAAGTCATCCCATTGGTGACGGACCTGATCCAAACACGATTCCACAACTTCCATTCCAAGCTCTCCTTCCACATCAATCCACTAGCTCAAGCCCTCTCTTCAACGTCCCACCCTAACAATCCTCCACGCCACCTAAAAGACTCGTGACTTCTTAATACAACCCTAAACCTCACCAACAATCCTAAACACTGGGAGTGGCCAGCAATGGCCTGATCCTCTCCTCCATCCCCATCCGCATGGTCTGACAGATTCCTGCCTGTACGTTTATTGATCGTTATCAACAAATGTGTATAAGTTAAACACAACCAAGTTAAATGTGTATATTGTTAAGATTTAATTATTAACCGAAATAACCTAAAACTTAGTTAAAAGTGAGTAATTAATATTTCGATTAGAGCTTTATAAAATGCTCTAGTCTTCAACTTCTGTGACTTAATTTCTTGTAGATTATTTGTAATAAAAAATCTTTAGACTACAATGAAATAACAAGATTAGCTTCATAGAATTTGTCTATCGAAAATTGGAAGCTGGATTTGCGTAATATGGCTATTTTCGATGTTTACCCCGTGGAATAGTATACAGTTAGATATCAGTCGCGATGGGATGTTTGCTTATTAATTTCACTGTTTTCCAGGGTTTCCAACACAGTTGTGTTTGTTTTGCCCTTTGACGGAGGAAGATAAAAGAGATTAGTTTATGGGAAAGGACCTTATTAGTGTCACGCTATCTCCGAATGTAATCAGTTCCAAATTTACCTAACATTACGTGAAATCGTACCTCTTTCTCTTTCTCCCCTTTGAGTCTCGACCGAATTGAACTACATTAAAAGGTAAACGAGTCCTCATTACACCGGCGGCTCGCGACTTCAAAGCTTTAACCAGCCCGAACGTACAACCTGAATACTATCGATTGAACGTAATCAACAGCTACCTGAAAATTCACTTTTCAATTTCTTAGAGAATGTTCGCGTATTGTATAATAATTAAGCCCTTTGAATCCCATCTCAGAAAAAAGACTGTATTGAAAGTAGTAACGTAACTTAATGAAACTATTGAAAAAATCAAAGAATCAGAAATACTTAAAAATGTGTAATATAACGATTANGACTATTGACGGGAAGATACATAATATTATGTATAATTTATAGTTGTTCCTGTCATAGAGAAGAATATAACGTCCAACTTTTGGTCCAAAATTGGAATAGGAGGTGTCAAAGCAGCAATATTGCCAAGGTGATCGTTGGCACCTCTTTCCAAATTTGATTTAATAAACGAAGCTATCTTTTTTAAATCTCGGGGGTTCGCAACCACAGAGGTCATATCAACCCCGGGGAGCCGGTGTTTTCAAACAAAAAAGTCCATTTGTAAGTATGTCGTGTGACGGGACTATTATAAAATATATAATGATTAACTGTTGTCAGATGTCAACCAATATTTGAAGTAAATTTAGACTTTTTTCTCCCTCTCTAACTCCCTCTCACTAACTCATACACTCGCTCGCTCGCTCCTCACTCACTCTCTCTCNCCTATCTATCTATCTATTTATCCATCTATCTATCTATCTATTCATCTATCTCTCTCTCCCTTTCTTTCTTTCTCTCTCTCACGTAAGAAAGTCGTAATCAAATATTGTTAAAAGCAAAAATTCTTTAATTTAGAGAGTATATTAGAAGTTTCGATTCCCGCTCGGGACACTAATTTTTCATCTCAACCGCACTTAGCATAAAAATTATAAATCAATGTACGAAGAAGAATGAACTCAATTGTTCATTAACTATCCGCTTCCGTTTACTGTTTGTTTGCTTTGACTTTATATTAGGAATAGATAAGCCATTAATTTTCCAAGGCAGGTAACCCATTAACTCACAAATGAATTATTCACACATCTCGTTTGAACAATAAAAAGAAAAGAAAAAAGCCAAAACCTTAAACTCAAATGAACTGGCTTCTTTAATAACCGGTAAAACCAATAGACCAGAAGTCAAGAAGCCAAGAGGTCAAAAGAGACCGACACAAACATCCAATCTCGATTAACCCGGCTCTTATTTCTTTATCCTTTCCACTTGGGTGTATAAAAAAGGAGGAGAGCACATGGGACAAACGGGCATTGATCTTGACGTGAAACCGAACGTCGACCGACTTGGGACAAACGCGATTTGACTAATCCTCTCACTTTTATATAGTTGATAGGAAAGGTTACATCGTTCTCGATCCGACCGAGTGAAAATATGGGCAGTCAGCAACACCTGTAGATCTAGAAAACCTCTTGTTAAATTTCAAACACAAAAAAGATCAATTAAAGGATCAAGTGACTCAAGTGAATACTTGGTGGAAACTGCTGCCCTGAATGTTTTCTGGAATCTACATAGCTTCGAGTAGAAGACTGCATTTCGGTGTCGTCCTCGATGATGGTGTTGGGGTATGTAGTTAGGTCAGCGTTATATATGATATACAGGAAGAGACCAAAATGTTCCCTTGTGGGACGCCGGCTCATCTCACTCTGAAACAGCGGTCGGTTAGGCAGGATTTCAGGATAAGATAATAAGAGATGGGTAGGAAGCGTTTAAGCCCGTGCTACATGTACGAACGCAACCCAAGTACTCTTTGTTCTCTAGAGAAAAATACGTCGTGTCGACAAATCTGAAACCTTGTTGGATCGTGAATGATGATAACGGAAGTCGAATTGGCGATTGGAATTATTTGTGTTGAGGGTGTGTATTAAGCGCTTTAAGAGAAGTCTTTTGAGAATTTTATGATTGAGAAAAACGACAATATTTTTTTCGTAGGATGGCATTATATTAAAAAAACTATGGCCTCACGGTGCCGAAATCGAACTCATCCTCAGTGTAGCGAGAAGAAGGAGGAAAAGGCAGTACCAAAAAACCACGAGAGCCGCAACCACCCCAAAAAACAAACATTATCTTGTGTTAAATTGGCACGTGTCTAGCATCATGTTGTGTATATCAGATAATACTAAAATATAAATCAATGAGACAAACCAAGAGAAATTTAAACAGAAATTTTTTTTTACACATTAGTATTGACAATGACGAAATGTGCAAGGTTATGCCTTATAATAATTCCAATTCGGCACGTTCTCTTTCAATGACGATGTTCACTCAGAAAAGGAGGAAATAAAACGGCTATAAATTAGATTTGAGACATTTCAAACCCAGCAATTAAAGTTGGGGAAAAAATCAGGGGATTGGAAAAGCAGTAAAGAAAAGATTTAGCCCTCGAGGCCTTACAGCGATAAATAAAACTGATATTAGTTTTATGATGACAGATTGAATTGTTGACATATCTTATTAATGCTAATAAATAAGGCAGTGTCATGAATGGCTTTTTCTTATGCTAATGCAGTTCCTACGGCAGGTATACCCTTTCCGCTTAAACTGTCACCACTTTTAAAAATGGGTTTTACATCAATAAAAATCCCGTCGGGCCCGGTATCGTACCTCGGACCGTTTTCATCTGTGTGCGAGGAAATGCGTTTAAGAGAGAGGGAGAGCATGCGAGGAGTGCGGACGGAGAGAATGACCGTGTGCATGTGCGACGGACTTCCTGGCTGCCTCGTGCTGCCCCTATGTAAATGACGCGACGAAGAGAGGATGACATTATTGTAGTGGCCGTCAGTTTTTATTGCTCCCCTTTTGTCGCTCGGCATTGTCGGCTAATGCACATACGTCCATTACTGGCTATCGATCCCAGTGCACCCTCCACGACGAGCTACGCACACGCGTTTCCACAAACTCTTGCCACACACCATCCACTATGATCACAAGCTTGTACCGCAATTTCTATTGTCCTCGACAATTCCAATCATACCTCGTCACGGCTCAGGTGTCATTCGCAATTCGAGCAGCGTAGTTTCACTACGTTTTGCAATGCACTCCTAAAAATATTACAATACTTTACCATTCGCTCAAGAAACTTTTACGGGGTCTACATTTGTAACTACACAATTCATATTTCAAAAGTTATTCGTAAACCTAAGTTGTAAGTAAAGATCGGGTTTTCGTACAATAAAAAGCTTAAAAGCGAGAGAAAAAAAATGTAAATAAACGTAAAAACTTCTGTTTAACACTGTAAAAACTTTATTTAAATAAAACTAAAACATTTTATAACGTTTATAATCTATACTTGAAAAAGCAACTTAAGATGTAATCAACTTTAAATAGTAAAAAATTATGGGATCAAGCGGTTAGAGATGGAAAACCGCTTTTTTTATTAAGGATTGGATCGAAACCGCCCGATCAGTGAATTAAATCAGCACTTTTTCATGGCTCACCGCTCGCGTTCACCAAATTGATCTTACACATAATTCCATGAGTACACTTTGGTGAATTTTTCAAATTTCGATGGGCCAATAGTTGATTGTCCAAATTACAGGGTTGTTATATGAGAAAAATGACGAACCGCTCAAATTTTTTCTATTATTGCTTAGAGCTATTGGAGCTGAGAGGGGTGAAATCGGCTGGCTTCGGAGTGATCGCTGAAGAGTTGGTATCGGAGTGGAGTTGATATCAGAGGAATTTTGATCGGATCGGGGCCACAGGGCTCGAGTCCGACTCGAATTTGTCATACTAGCGGTTCTGGGTTCGAATCCAGCAGATGGCGTTTTAAGAGGAGATTTTCTAAAATCACTATCGACCTGCCTCGATTAAACTTTTATTTCTCCGAAACTATAATATATACGTTTGTCTTTCTTTTTTTTTTTTTTGCTATTGACGTTAATTTTATCATTTTGTTTGGAAAAAATAAAAATTACAGTTACAGAAGCTTCGAAAAGGGGGTTCAAGAAGGTTTCAAAATACGGCCCTTATCAGGCGTATTTTTCTGACCGTCTATGAAAATGGTTAGAAAAAAATGTTCATTTCTAAAAGTTGTTTTAATAGTTCTGTATTTGATCAAATTTGATTAAAAAATTATCGAACAGAAAAATGGGTCCTTTTCCTCAGAACCTTTTACATAAGAAGGAAATTTTATCTTGTTTTGTATTATTTCCATTTTTCATATAATTTGTCTTATGAAAGGAGTTATACTGGGTTTGTTTAATTTCATTTTATTACACATTGCTCAGAGTCTTACAAACTTATGTGATTATTTCACTGATTTATGGAAATTAGTAATAAATTTGAGGAAATCCAAGGTATAAAGGATTAGAAAACTTGCTGAAAGTTTTAACATTTTTCATCAAATAAAAGCTTCAATCGGGTCAATCACACGGAAAAAGCGGACAGGGCGTCTTAGACCGGGACCTTCCAACCTCCGAACGTACCCACCATGATCTCTGACGCTAAAAATGCATTAAAAAACATGATTATAAGAAAGTGGCAGCGTCAGTGGGATCGGCAGAGAAGCTCTAACAAGTGCACTGTCGATGCGTTGCCCTTGGAGGATTTGACTCGTGGAAGATGGGTCTTCCTTACCTGATAAAAAAAGGCCGGTCATGTGGTTCGTACACGTACTTTTGGGCCAAAGCCCAAGTGTGTGTTCGGTTGTTCGAAATGTATAACCTAACTGTGTAATTCCTTGGCTCCATATAAGGAGCGCGTTGTAGCCAGGCATTAGAATTGTGCCTGAGCACCGCAGCGATTATCTAGGTACACTGCTCCGATTTTTAGAGGAAACAGGTCTGTTTTACTGTTTATAGTACTTGATAAATATCACATCCCGTGCTTCTTGATGTGTTTTGAGAATGAATGTATTTATTAGCATGAATATGCCGTGTCAATGGGTTACCGGCGGAATATAAAGTATTCATTCGATTACTTATATAATATGTGTAGAGGATGGTGGAATAATATCAAGTACTCCACCGCCATAACTGAGTGAATGGCATTAATGTATTTAAGAATGATGAGGGTGGGTTTGGAACCAGAGACCTATCTGTTGATAGCTCCTGGAGGCCAACCTCGGGATAAATATGTCCGAGCTGCGAGAAATGATAGCCTCAACTCCGTGCACTATGTATGTACATGCAGATGCGGATTTGAACATATATTAATCAGCAATCAGTACGGAAAAACATCAACTATATAAACATTTAAATTTTTCCATTAATTTAAAATGATAAATAATTACAGAAAGAGTTAACATCGTAGAAATTATTCTCCACTGCTTTTAACCATCTTCTCTTCTTCGAAGCGATAAAATTCCTATCCTAAATTCAAATCTCAGTAGTATTTTTTTTAAATATGCACAATTTACCTGAAACATTTGCCATAAACAGATCACGGTTGTAAACCGGTTGCGGAAAAAACGTTGACTCCATTTCTGGGAAATTTTTCCTTGTACTATAAGCAGGTATTAGCGATAAGCAATAATAAAAATAAATAATGTACATCGAATTATTCAGATATGCCTTTTCATCACTTATAACAATCTCGAACATTATCGTTAAAATTTATTGTTGAACTTTTTGGTAAACGTTGACTTTTGAGGCTATTCAATTGAAATAATAGTGTACAAATGGAAAATAAAAAAATAAATAAGTTTGAAATAATTCATTTCGGATTAAATTGCCCGATTAGTTGCTTTACAATGCTTAATACCCGTCGTTTTCCTATCAACCTTCGTTAATCCATCTGAGCGCATTTGCAAAAGGATGTGGTCCATAGATATGGAGGGTAAAGAAAAGGCGGACGAGGTGTCTAAGGCCGGGACGTCCAAACTTCCGGACTTAACCGCAGCGAAATCTGACGCCAAAAATTAAAAACATGATTATAAGAAAGTGGCATCTTCGGTTGCTTCGACAGGGAAGCTCTAGAGCACGATAATTGGCCATCGGAGGAACCGACTCTGAGAAGGGTCATCCTCAACCGATTAAGGATAGGCCATGCCAGGCATACAAAGGGGCTGGGCCAAAAGGGGAAGATTTGAGAAGTGACAACTAGCACCATCTATAGTACTAAAATATAGCCTGATTTACCTCACTTTTAATGGTGATTGTGTTTTGATCGAGTCACCATTTATTACCCTCCTTATTTTATTTTAATTTAAAACAATCTATTCACACTGTTAAACTTAGATTTCATGTATATTGTAAAAAAATGTGATAACTGATTTACAACCCAGGGCTAGAGAATTCTGAACAATGAGTAAAATTGGTTTTTGAATAATGTTTTTTTTTATCTTAACCATTTAAATGAGTGAGTTTTCGTAGTCTATTTATGTATAGCCCTTAAGATTACTAAATAAAGGTCGAAAGCTTGTCAAAAGTGACTATACTCTCTTCTTTATGACCGCATCCCTGATCTAAATAGAAAACCACAACATGATGACATCCAGACGGTCGATTTGCCTTATTTTCACTGGAAACTATAAAAGGTAATTATAATATATATAAATATATTCATATTTTTAAAATATATTTATATTTTTATATTATATTTATATATAATGTAATTTAGTTACTACTAGTAACTAAATCTTAGTACTTTTATGACATATGACCATATCACTGGAGAAATATTTAAAAATTGGCTGAAAAATGGATTAGATAAACTAATATACGTGCTTAATGCTGCGATCAGACTAAGATATGTTGAAATTTTGCAAGTCATTATGATATAAAATCAGGAGAAACTGCCTGCCGTACGAGGTCAAATCATATAGACAAATTTCAATACTACCGACAGTATCTAAGGTCTTCGAAGAGTTATTACTAAAAATAATAAAACCCATTTTAGAAAATTATCCCTGACCACCAATTAAGATAGAATAAAACATTTGACAATAGAACAAATTGCTCCATATAGGAAGCACGTAGGAGAATTGTGCTCGAGCACGGGAGCGCATCTTTGGGTCCCCTGTTCCGTTTTTGTCAATAAAGCAATTGCTTTGGGAGTGAATGTATTTATTTGCGGGAATGTGTAGTGTAAGAGGGCTGATGTGGGAATATTGAGTACCACATCGACCCTCACTTAGGTTATTATAATAGGAGTAAAGTGTGATGGAGGAATGACACCACACTAACTGAGTGAATGATGTGTAAATAGTAAAGAATGTATTTAAGAATGGGTGAGATTGTAAAAGTGTTTTCATCTAGAACTGCTTGCGTTGGATGTTGAATTGACGTAGCTGTTGCCAGCACACGAAGCCCACATCTGCGGCTGAACGGACAAGATCGAGCTCTGGCCCTGAACTGCAAACACCCGAAGTGAGTGATTCTCGAGGCCTGCCGGTAATTTATTATAAATTACAAAGCTGGAAGTGCCGGTGGACTGCGAGAAGTGTAAGACTCAACTCCGTACACATACATGTACAGATTTCAGTTTACATCAATCCAAATACCAATCCTTTGAACTAGTTTTCAACAAAAATATCCATCTACGGTTGAAAAACAAGCCAGGATATTTTTTATAAAATTGCACAAGGTAACCAGTGATCGTTTCTACCGGTTGATCAAACGAGAAAGGGCTTCCAGTAATTTTGAGATGTGCTGACAGGATCCGATATGATCAGCAACCGCGACAACAATCTTAACAACCTTATCGCCCGATTTCCAAGATGAGATTGGATTGTATGTCTTGTAATTATACCGCGATTATTCTTGTGCCTTGGACATTCTATAATTTCCTGTTTCGGCTCACTAGCTGTGCTAATGGCCCGTGAAACTCTCATAAATTCCTTCCGCTGTTCCACCAACCTGGTGCAACCGAAAGAAAGAATTTTTGGTAACTGCTTTAAAAAAAATTAAAGTAAAATAAATGCCTTCTTGATCATGCACCAATGGGTGTGAAGTCCGTACAGCGATAGATAGACGCGAAAATGAAACCATCAAATCGTTTAATTGGGTCAACTAAAGATTTTCTGAGAATAAGTAAGCCGTACACTTCACTTTATGTTTAGATAAATAAGTTAACCAGAACAGGCTAGAACTTTGACGTCAAGCGGCTGGTGGTGGCTTTTAAGGGGCTGAAGGAGTGTGTTGAGGCCAGGGGTAATTACTTTAGCTGTGTGTTGTGGAACCATGGGTGGTGCGGGGATGAGAATAAATATAGTGGAGTGTGTCTCCCTGTCACCAGACGACAACGTCCCGCAATTCAATTAAACAAATCCAATTGGAGATTAACATGTGAAGCGATCTGTACGACATGTTACCCCTTCCGCGCCGTCCAATCGCATCCCTCTGCTAGATTCGGGGTTTAAATTATTTCGCGGCTCGCCTTTCCCAGGGATTGGTGTGTTAAAAAAAATTCGATATATGCCAACGAAAGCCGAGAGATTAATAAAGCGGCTCCTATACAAACGGAACAAAAAAATTCATAATTCGTAATAAAAAATTCCGTTGATCCAGCTACAGCCGGCGACAGAAAGAAAAAAAAATTAGGTTCCACTAAGAAATGTTTCAGTAATTTATGTACTCATTCAATTTTCCATATTCGGTAAATTATAAAACACAACAGTAAGACCACATTGTTTTTTTACTGTTAGTACAAATTAATAAAATAGAAAAAATCATACTCCATCAGAAATAAATTGGTGGTAGCATCTTTAATCGGACTGTGCAAATGCCGATGATATTGAAAAGGGTAACCACGAAGTACACCCCATGAAGAAGTAACCACGAGGTACACCCCAAAGCATGTTAAAAGTGGTACTGAACAAACAGGTGAAGAAAGATAAGACCAAAGTCGTCATGAATTCACCAGAAGCAAAACAATCAACAATTTTTATCAATAGTCCAAGCAGGAAAACCAAAATATACCTACCCTGTACGCGAGAATTAAGGAAAGTATTGGCCTTTCTAGTCGCCATTTATTGAGATGGAAAATGGCCACTATAAACTGCCGATTCTGTCGAGAAACAGCGCAGGCAACGGAGCAAATCCTTTGTAACTGCGAAGCGTTAGCCTGGAAACAGGTTTTAACTAAACCAAGAGGAGTGCACATTCCGAGGTATGGAAATAAAGAAGGGTCGATTCCACAATAAGGGTATTAGGTCGTATGGAAGAAAACTGGTGCCCGGTGGCCTCGAAGAAGTGGACTAGCATTGAGTAAATCTACTTTGGTCGTTTCTGAATACGTTTGATCAATTTCAAGTCCAACCCGTACAAATTAGACACTAAAAACCCTTTCTGCTGATTGGAAATTCTTAACGTATGTCCAGTGCCCTGGAAACAGTGGTAAGGTAACACAGGAGGGTTATTTGTGCCGTATACATACTAGTACATATTAGAAATGTGATTACAATATATTTTTTCCAAGGTCACAGCACTAACACTATAGCCAGCGCTGCCCCGGGAAGACACATGCAATAAGAAACAGCCAATCCTGGCGCTCAGTGTGACGGATTAAGATTACGGGGCAAGGAGGTCTCGAGGACATCGTTTAGTAAGGCGACGTGGCAGGTTCTTGGGATGGTGATGTGCAGAAAGGACTCAACAGCAGGAATCGAGACCGGATCGGTTTGTTAACAATAGAAATTTTGAGGTCGTTGTGAGTAGTGAGCTTAGTGATGTATCAAGTAGCTTGGTCGATATGTCTGAGGACTTTTGATTTGAAGGATGGTTGCACTGGATGTTGGCTGACTTGGCAAAACCCCACAGTTTCACTCCATATTTCCAAAGCGGTCAGAGTAAAGTCTTGTATTAATTTTATTATGTTTCGTGGTCCGCTTGACCAAATAAATCCTTTTCATTTAATTAAGGTTTTGGTTGAGATAAAAAAAGGCAGTGTCACAAGCGGGATTCGAACCCACGACCTTCGGCTAAATACGTCGCTGCACTACCACTTGAGCTATCGTGGATGGCAAAAAGAAGGGAAAATTCAATAGGTGGGGTTGGGATGAGATGTTAGTGTGCTTGTGGATCGAAGTCACGATAGCTTAAATGGTTCCACGTTTTGCATCAATCGTCGGTAACTTCAAGAATACTTTGATGTTGGAGGTACGCTGGATAGGATTCTTTCATTTAACCAAGTTTAGCGATAATATATGGGAAATTAAAGTAATAATTTTTTTAAAAGTATTCGTGTGTGTGGTGCTACAACAAAAATGATACAATGTAGGTAGACTCCTTAGCTGCTAGGCAGCACTATGTGTCATCACCATCCACTAAAAGTTGCATATATTCGGTGTCGATTTTTAAAGCATGGGTATGAGTATTTATCGGGAAAAGAGGCATATTTCCAGTTACGTCAGTTTCTCAACACTCTCAACACGACAGATAAGAATGACACATCTACACGGAAAGCAAATACTTCGAGCCCTGAAGATGATCTCAATAAAGATCGAAACGTTGGCACGATAAAGAAAATGACTTTCTAAAACCTACGTCACACCAGACTGCATCTCATGATCTCCGAATAATCATTCCGTCATTTTTTTTTTCATTTTTAGTGAAAGTTTGTACATTGTATTTTAGATTGTACTGAAGTCACATTTTCACATTATGAAAACCAATTGTTAAATCAATTGCACAAATACGTTTGTCATAATGTGAAATTAATTTAGACCCTGCTGATGACCTTAAAATAGGTCGAAAGCTTGGCAGCACCAACTGAATTTGCTTTTTTTCTTCAAGGCAATACCTTGATCTAGAGTCTTCGTGAATTATTTTAGTTTCTGTTCTTTTATTTTAATAACTTATAATATTGCGTTTTCATAATTTTCTAACAATGTTGTCTTTTAACTTTTACATTTTTTAATGTTTTAATTACAATATTTTTAATAATCAATAATTAATTCTGTATTTTAAATAACTAATTAGCACTGACTCCAGGAGGAAAGAACATTTGGGTCAAAAATAGTCTTAGTAAAACTTACTATGTGGATATTTATGCTCGTTTGTTAGGGTTGCATGAAGTCTGTTACTATCACAAAAAATTAATATCCTTACCATTCATTGAGCACCACTATTGTTAGAGCAAACAAATTAACTTAAATTACTGAGAGCCAATATATGCACAAAAAATCTCACAACTCAAAAATGAGTTGTTTTTTATGGGTATTACAGCTGGATTTTTATAGTTTTGTGTTTTAGCTTAGGTCTTGGAGAAAGGAAAGACAATATTGATGGATTATGACAGTTTTTATTGCCAACAACCATAATGGCGTGTACTTAATACAAAAGAAAAAAAGGTAGGCTTCCATTTGTCTCTCCTGTAAAATTATCTTTTGTTGAGTTTGACACTTTTCATGTGGGTGTGCGATATGTGAAAAATGTTAAACAACAAACGTTTTATAGGGCACATTTGAACTGTTGTTAACACCACCAAGTAGGACAATTCGGAAGTCGTGGAGAATTAGTTTTAATAAAAAGGGTGTTATCAATAACAAGTATCATCTTGCTCGTTGAGGAAATGACTCGGTGGTATTTTTACAATAGGAAATGCAAATGAAGGTGATTCATTTTGAGAGACGGGTGGGTAACCATTTAGGAAGTATTAGTGTTGGCGATCCTCAATGGAAAACGTGTCCTTCTTCCTTCCTCAGGAAGTTCAGGGAGACGGGGAAAAAGAGGAGATTTATTAATGTTGGCTATATAGCAGAGGAAGTGAGTGTTAGTGACGATTTTTACTGAGGGTTACGCATTGAGTTTGTGAAGCCGCTGTGACGGTCGGGAGCATGCAGACAAATTGCAACCGACCCGTGCACTTATTGAATCATCATAACGGATCACCAGAGAACTGAGACAACCCCTCTCACTCAGTCTCTCTCTCTCTCTCTCTCTCTCTCTCTCTCTCTTTTTTTTTTTTTTTTTTTGCTCTCTTCATAAAATTTGTTTTGAGGCAATTACAAATTTCAGATTTAGATATCTTGAATTTTAAATTTAGCAGTTTAGCACAATACTCTAATAAAAAATTTAACGAGCTACAACAACGTCTATACCCCCCTCTTTTTCCCTACAACACTAGCATTACTACATGTTAACATGTTGATCTGAATTTAGCAAGACAATTTTGAACAAACAAAGATATGGGCGAATTTAACTTATTTTGAACCACTAGGCACAAAACCTTTATTTTTTGCCTAGTTTCTCATGAACAAAAAGTAATGTTTTAACTTTCCAGGATAGAGGGATACGAACAATAGTTTAACTATCTCAAGCCTTCTCCTCAGTAAAATAGTTTGTTTCTTTTTTACATGTCACTTATGAAATTTCTTATAAATTTTATGTTTTTTTCCCCCGTTGGATATCTCTTTTATGTGGTTTGGGTAATTTTTTATTAAGTTTATCCAACATTTTTTATTCTCTATTTTTATNCAAGTTTTTCGTTTGATGTCTCTATTATATGGTTTGTGTAATTTTTTCTTCATGGTGTGCCATGACCCAGATAATGTAATGTATCAATAAGCTCTTAAAAAGTTCCTCGCATCAAATCATTTTACACTAAATCCGGGTAAACCTGGCAGGACGAGTGCCAACTATATCTGAGTTGATGGGCATCCACCTTGAGTTCAAAGGATAGGTAGGCGAGTTTTCCCCCGGCCCGGCACCGTCTGTGTTGGCCTTTAGAAAAGTCCCTCTCTCTAAAAAGTTTAAGAAGAGTAAAGAGGATTAGGGATAAAGAGAAGCGTACAAGCGAAGGGGGACCGGGATCGAGTAGTGAATTTAAATGGCCGTTGGGGCAAGTGTTCGAGGTCAACCCCGGAGTATAATGAGTTTAGGAGTAACGTAATCTAGGATTCGTTAGTGGAAGAGAGGAGGCGAGTCCTCATTGAATTTGGCAAGCTCAGTTCCTTCTTAATTCAAGGGGTAGCTTCTCATTTGAATGTTGACAACGGGGGTTAATCAGCATCTTTTTAATCAGTGCATTGTCGCCACTGTACTATTGATCAGCCATTACCCCGCCCGCGCAACCACCCTCCTCACTTGATTAAAACATTAACTTACTCTTGCATTCGATTGACTTTCAACTCGAACCGGAACCCACAATTCAGCAGAATAATTTAATATTAAAATAACCGATCACATCCAACCTTACAAGATATTCCAGCAAAGCTTCCGTGCAGTCAGTGTACTAGCGGAGTTCGCACTCGTCCTGCCAGGTTTACTAGGATTTAATACAAAAGCAATGATTTGACGCAAGTAATCTTTTATGAGTTTATTGATATATTAAATACATCATGGTACACCACGAAGAAAAAATCACCCAAACCACTTAAAAGAAACAAACGAAAGAAAAAACATAAAATTTATATGTGTGGTGATTAGTGACCGTTAATCGATATTTATTTAGAAATCGTGAGATACGGTCTGGTGTGATGTAGGTTTCAGAAAAACATTTTCTTTATCGTGCCAACGTTTCGATCTTTATTGAGGTCATCTTCAGGGTCTGGGATTTACAAACATTGTTTACACATAACAGTTACATTTTTGATGTGGAAAAGTGAATTTATACAATGCAAAATATATTTTTTATATATTCAATCAAAGTATTTCTACTCACTCAAAGTGTTTTTCTTCTGTGTAATTGTGCCATTCTTGCGTGTCGTGTCGAGAGTGCCAGTGAGATTTTGCTATTTTGTGTTTATATACGTTGGACTTTGAAGGGGTGGGGAAGGATGTCGGTATAGAAAAGACATTTTTATATAAGGCGACGGCTTCTTTGAGGTGAAAAGAGCCGACGAAGGGAAAAAATGTTTCGGCCAGATTATCCTTTCAGGATTATATAAAGGGATAAATGGGAAAAGGAAAGCCAAATTGTCGGGAAATTAGACTATGTGAAAAATATTTGATGTGAAATGTAATGTGATGATATAGGTATGTTATCTGTATTGAATTTGATTAATGATATCGGCGTAGCTGCGACTGAGTTTACATGTATCTGTTCTGTAATTGATGCTGTGTTTATCTCGGTTGATATAAACCATTTCTAAGAAATTACGTTTATGTTTGTTTTGTTCTGTGCGTAATACTTTTGGATTTTTGAACTCGAAATTGTGTTGGTGTTCAAGATGGTGGGTAGCGAGTGCTGTAGGATTTTGCATAGGTGCCTTAAACAAAAATGTCTTTTCTATACCGACATCCTTCCCCACCTCTTCAAAATCCAACGTATATAAACACAAAATAGCAAAATCTCACTGGCACTCTTGACACGACACGCAAGAATGGCCCAATTACACAGCAGAAAAACACTTTGAGTGAGTAGAAATACTTTGATTGGATACATAAAAAATATATTTTGCATTGTATAAATTCACTTTTCCACATCCAAAATGTAACTATATGTTATATGTAAACAATGTTTGTAAATCCCAGACCCTGAAGATGATCTCAATAAAGATCGAAACGCTGGCACGATAAAGAAAATGTTTTTCTGAAACCTACATCACACCAGACCGCAACGCACGATCTCTAAATAAATAAAATTTATAAGAAAATACACAAGTGACAAGTAAAAAAGCAACAAACTATTTTACTGCAGAAAAGCCTAAAACCAACTCAAATGCATTTTAATAAAAAGACTGAACAAAAAATGTTGCATAAGCTTAATAAAAAATCACCCAAACCACATAAAAGAGATATACATCGAAAAAAGCATAAAATCTATGAAAAATAAAGTGACAAATATAATAAAAATATATTACATATTTTACTGAGGAGGAGGCTAAAATCTCGAAATGCATTTTAATGAAAAGTTCAAAAAAAAAGTTGTATAAGCTTAATAAAAAATCACCCAACCACACAAAAGAGATATCCGACGGAAAAAAAACATAAAATTTATGAAAAAAAATACACAAGAGACAAGTAAAAAAAATAAAATATTTTTCTGAGGAGAAGGCTAAAACAACTCTAAATGTAATTTAATAAAACGATCGTACAAAATACTGTTAGAAAATAGTTTAAAAAAAGCACCCTAACCACATAATAGAGACATCCAACGAAAAAACAAAAAATAAATAAAATTTAGGAGAAAATTCACCAGTGACAAGTAAACCACAAACAAACTATTTTACTGAGAAAAGTACTAAAATACAACTCGAAATGCATTGAAATATTAAATGAGTGGTCAGAAGGTAAGGTATAGGGTGTCGACTCGTGACTCGTATTTGCCGTGGTATCCGTCCTAGGTTCGAACCTGGCGCAGAGTGACAGTGTTCGTTACACTTTCACAATGAAACTTTTCAACCCCATTTTTTTTAAATAAATATTTTAGTAAGTCTTTATCTCTCCTTCTTCGTTCTTTTATTTCTTTATTTATATTTATCTACTTTTACATTTATCTACTCTATTTTTCATGCTGTTTAAACAAAAAAACATTAGAAATTTTTCCCGGTTGAACGGACGCGTTTATAAACTCATCACCGGTCAGTAATTTCCGGTTTACTCATGAATTTCACTTTTGGCGGCTCTTTCACGATTATAATACGCCTCAAGTGTAAATGTTTGTTAGGCGGTTTTTTCCTTTTGGTTGGGAGGTCGGTCGGCTAGCAACGTGGGTGAGCATAGCAACACATTAATTGTTGGCAAGGCTCAAAGAGACCGCCTTCGATGATTTAGCGCTTGTTACTTACTTCCATTTTATTATCCCTCACTCTTGACACGTAATGACTCTATATCCGGATTGATGCCTAGGCCAAATCATCGTTCATCAATCAAAACGAACCCTATATGAAGTGCCTTGTTCGGGAACGTTTGAAATCGTAACTTTCAAATAACGTGCTATTTTCCTCAATCCTTGGGATAATCATGAATATATAGTCGCGCTTATCGTTTATAAAAAGGATTAGGATAATCCTCTTATGTATACTATTGGAAATTGCCAAAATGAACTGTTCAAGAAAAATTTTTTCAAGTAGTCAAGTAAAAGACAATTCTAGCATATAACAAGAAAGGAAGGTTCGATTCTATATATATAGTATATTATAGCATTTTTGGCCTGGAAGATTCGGGCTACTCCGGCCACACTGCCCTGTGGGAGCAAGAGCGAACAAGGCGGGAGCTCGGGCCAATCCTGTTCCACCTCTACAGGACGTTTGAAATCTTCTGGCTGGTAGAAATCTTCTGGTTTGTCAAAGGAGAAAGGATTGAAGTGGTTATCGAATGTAAATACTTAGGTGTCGTACTCACGCGTCAGCTCGCCATGTCTAAAGTTTTGAAGCAGAGAGACTAATAATGACTTCAGTCATGACTCTTATGCTTTCCCGTCCTTTAACGCCCATGTCCTACAACCCCAACGTATTTTCCTATTTATCCCTCGGTCATTTCTTCACTGGATACCATTTAATCTCCATACCTGACCCCGAATACTCTACAGCCTCTAGCAACAGGTTAACTCGATGGAAGCAACTGCAACAAGTTCTTCAGCTGTTGTGGTTTGGTCCAGTTGGCCTATTGATTATCTCCATACACTAAAGCAACGATCAAAATGACACTTCAACTCAAAGAATTTAGTTCCTGGGAGGTTGGTATTATTAAAGGAGAATTCCAGTTCTTTACAATGGCGGACAGCCATCATTCAAAAGGTTCATCCTCGCGAAGACGGCTTGGTGTGTTTAGTTACCATTAGAACTCCAATGAGTTCAGTGAAGCGACAGATAACGAAATTATGTCAATATATGTATAAATAAATGTTTTTGCCTGGCTAATTTTTTATTTGTTATGTAATTATTCATTGCATGATTTTTTCAGTGTAATTTTATTTAATTCTTATCAATAGCAATGTCCAATTTTGATATTTATTGATTAATTAGTTCTTAAGTTTACTTGCATTTGTTTGTTATGAATAGCTACGTACAAGTTTGATGTTTATTTGATTACGTTATTTTGTCAATGTTTTCAACATTTAAGTGGTTCGAAATCCTTCGCCTTATAATCGGCGTGTGGTGGGAGAGTGCGATGGACTCCGTTTTTCTTTATGAGTTTTCCACGTCATTCGGTTACATGGGGTCGCTTGGAAATGTACTGCATTCGTCACGGATTGAACCAGTGTGTCATTTTGTCTCAATATATATCTGTTTTCTAAAATAGTAATGTTTTTGTTACTTAATCGTGCCAACGTTTCGGTCATTATTGAGATCATCTTCAGATCTTTATACACGAGAAGAACAAAAAACATGGGATTCAATGAACAGATTTAGAAACACCTGAAGATGATCTCAATAAAGATCGAAACGCTGTCACGATAAAGAAAATGTTTTTCTAAAACCTACGCCACACCAGACCGCATTTCACGAATTCCAAATAATCGAAAATGTTACGATTAGGCATACCCGGACGATTCATTCGTACGACCATTAATATAGGCAAAAACAAAACACTTTTCTTCCAAGTTAACGGGCAAATTATGGGAACACGACTAGTCCATGTCGGCCTTCCGCAAGGAGCCGTCCTAAGTCCTCTCTTGTTCTCTCTCTACACATCCACACTTAAAAGTACGGCTACAGAACAGATCAAATTGTCCCAGTTGTTTGCCGACGATATAACACTCTATACTCACGGAAAGGACGTAGAAGAGATACTAGAGAAAATCAGCACACCACTTGATAGATTTATTAATTGGACGAAGAACCTAGGACTCTCCTTATCGGAAGGAAAAAGTTCAGCTATGTTTATAACACGGAAGCGAGAAGACTAGTCCAACCCGAATTCATAACGAGTGGAAAAATAAAAATAAAACAACCATGAAACACAAGTTTTTAGGTATAATATGTGACCGGAAACTTTTATGGAAACCACATCTAGAATACACAGAGGCGAAATGCAAAAAGGCCCTAAACGTATTACGAGCTATTTCGAGAATAAAGTATGGCGCCCATTCCTCTATATGCACTATAATATATAAGTCCCTCATTCAATCAGTCATGGACTATGTAAGTATTTTTTGGGGACGCAGCCAAAACACACTTAAAGACTCTTGACCGAATACAATTCAGAGCGTTAAGATATTGCTTGGGAGAAATGATATCAACTCCCACCAATGTTCTGCAAGTAGAATCAAATATCCCCCCTCTAAGTACAAGGAGAGAACTTTTAACAGGAAAGTTCTTAACACACAGGATTATAAATAGTGAACATCCGGTGTCGGTAGGCCTTAACAACCTTGCTTGCTCAATCCTACCAGGGTACAGACGACAAAAGACACCAATACTATTGGCGGCCTACATGAATATGAAACAGTTAGTGCTGGGCAATAAGGTATTGGGACCGGCGAAAGTGCCACTCTGGGAGCCAAAGACTTATAGACCAATTGTGATAATGAATGTTAAGGATTTAGAAGGAAAAACATAAGCTATACAAGGTTGCTTTGAAACCGGGAATTGTAACAGCATAAAAGTAGTATACACGGATGGGTCGAAATCAAGAAATGGTAGTCGGAGCAGCAATATTAGACCATGGAAATAAGACATTTAAAAACGTAAAGCTCCCCAATATAGCTTCAATATACACAGCCGAGAGTATGGCTATACGTACGCGTATATTCAAACCCCNTCCCCTTAGGCAGGCTTGGGCATTCTCACGCTTTCCGGCTGCGCCTTGCTTGCCCCTTCGGGCTTCCACATGCTGCGAAGGAGAGAGAAAAAATAGAAAAAAAAGAAATGGCGGATGCTCAAACGGCGATGACAAAAAAAAATCGTTAACTAACGGTCACTAAACACCACACATTTCTACACGAGAACAACGAAGAACATTGGTTTCTCTGAACAGATTTCAACTGCGTATGGACACCTAGCAAAGAGTATTCTGAAGGACATCGACAACAATGGGAACTTGCATCGGCTATCAATCCGAGAACTTTTTTGTTGAAATGCAGACAACTCAATGCCCTGAAGATGATCTCAATAAAGATCGAAACGTTGGCACGATAAAGAAAATGTTTTTCTAAAACCTACGTCACACAAGACCGCATTTCACGATTTCCAAATAATCACTTCCTACGATGTATCAATGACTTGTTGTGCCATCGCGGTACGTGGCTAGATGTAAACACGGATGATAGATGATCTACAATTTCTTTTCAAATCCATTTTCATATATTCTCTCTTAGTGAAAAATCACAATTTATATGGTTTTCAAATCATAATCCTAGAATAGAATAACAACAATTATATTTCATTCATCTGGTTGCAATGATTCTTCCAATAGGGTAATATCTTTTGAGACACAAGAAACCAATAAAATAAGGTATCTAGGTGTGACACACATACAAAACGTCAATTTTCCAATATTTACAACTATTCATATAAATACGAGTGTATGGTTTTATGTTATCATTTGAAAAAGCCTTAACCACGAAATTCTGACAATTGTGAGACATTATTGATTCAAAAAAGGTTTAAAGTCACTCGTCATTCCTCGGCGGACATGTGCGAAGTGCGGGAAGAAGATGTCAACCAGGACGGCCCAGATCTGGCTTAAAACAGGGACATGAGAGTAAAGTTAGATCAGTCCGACCACGATCTCTTGATAGCGATGTTTTATAGCAGCCGGAGTTGCAGGTGAATTACACGTTTCCCACACAAATGTAAGCGAGGCATTCGAATTTTCTGAATGAAGTTACGAATGGCGTCATTTGTTAAGTTGGTCTATGTCATTACCAACATACCTTAATATCGTAAAATCTTGATTATGTCGAGAAAGATACAGGTGCTTACCAAAGATTTCGAAAGATTCACTTAATGTTTCCTCATGGCCAGGTGAAAAATCCAGAACTCTATTGGCCTAAACTGACGATAAGCTGTGTTATTTTGCAGCATGACAACGCAGGGTTCCTCGAGGGTTAATAATTCAGATTTGGTTATTGCAACTTGTAATAAATACTTAAAAGTACTTTAAATACTTAAAGTTCAAAGTTTACTACTTTTTAAAAGGATAGTTCCTACTCACAGTAAGTTGTTTTGCAACGATCCGGATTTCGAGCGTTTNCTAAAACGCTCGAAATCCGGATCGTTGCAAAACAACTTACTGTGAGTAGGAACTATCCTTTTAAAAAGTATTGAACACCACACTCACTCCATCATTTATCATTTCTATTCAAAGTTTACTGTTTAATTAACATTGTTCTTTTATAAATAGCGACTTTACATTAGAATGACATTTTTTGAAGTTTTCCAAAGTTTTTCCACCAGTCGACCAACTAAACACATTAGGCTTTTTCTTCTTACACTTTCTCAAAATATAAAATGAGTAGAAAAGGAAAACTCTCAATTGATGATAAGCTAATAAGCCAATTCAATGTCTTCTTGGATTGAAGACTGATTGAAGGGTGGGTGAAACCATTAAATTTTGAAACAACCATGTCTTCCAAATCAAATTTAAAGAAACTCACCGAATAGCATTTGTCAAGAACTCTGGTCTTATCCATCTAGCCGCTTTGGTTGGGCTGCAGGCGTTACCAATAGCTAGGTCAATTCAGCCCTCAATCCTTGATCTAATTTACTATACACATTCTTAATTATTTACATACCATTCAGTCAGTTCAGTTGATACTCCATATTCCTCCTTCACATTCTAAACCTATTGATAACAACAAAAACAACCTAATTGATCGTCCATGGAATACTCAGTATTCCAACATAAGTCCTATCACACTACCCATTCACGCTAATAAATACATTCACTCTCAAAACACGCTAGGGACAAAAAACTATCAGTACTATATATAATGAGACAATCGAATTTCCTCCAAAAATCAGGAGACTCAAATATTCGCTGCTGCTCAAGCATAATTCTAACAGGTAGTATTCCTACATGCTCCCTGTACGGAGCCAAGGAATTCACCCTTCAATTAAGTCACATTGAGCACCCTTTCTCTACCTGGCGGACACATACATAAAAATAAGCAAAATTTTTCCAAATAAAGGAACATTTAAACCGACAGTACATATTTTCAATAGTTATAATTATATAAAGTTAATCACTTTATTCGAAGGTAATATTCAATTTAGAAACATTAAAAGTTATAAGTCCGTTTTGATTGACTTATTGACAAACCTGCAATCATCATGAATCACCCGATCCAAAAAAAAAAAAAAATACAGTTAAGTGATTCTTAATTCCTCTTTAAAGTAATGATCGATTGATAAATAGGAGGGCCTGGTAGGTGGTTCGGTAAAGGAAACGTGTGAAATTTATATTTGAATTAGAAGGTGAGGCGGAAACATAGTTAATAAATGGAAGGATGAGATGACTTATAGCCGGTATTACTTACACTCAAAGAGCCGGCTCCTTTAATCTTGTGCCGCCTTTTCATTACCGCCTTGATTCAGTATCCAGCCACTTATTAATTAGGATTTGATCACTTAGGAGTGAGGTAGGAGTCCCATACTAAATCCGGGCCAGTCCGGTGCACACGATCCTAACAGGGCGGCTTTCTTTCATCTGCGTATACCCAAAACAACATCAACAACAACAGGTCCGTAAAGGTCGCTGTCAGAACTGCGATTCATTGACCGCGTATTCACCTGTTATGTCTTACGTTATTTTCTTTTGTAAATGTTACGATAACATGTATGATTTTGTGTTATCTTCGCCTAAGATATTAAAAGTCTTTATTCCCTTCAAGCAACATTTTTGATGACCGTTGTCATCTGAAAGAACATCGAGGGAACGTTGTTGTGGATGTTTTCACATAAAGTCTCATATGAAAAAAATTCCTCCTGGATGAAGTCTTATTGTTTCTAAGTTTAGAAGTTGTTAGGCCTGTTTCCATTAATTGTAGGAGAATTTTCTTCGCGAGGTGTACACTGGGCAGGCGCACTTCTGAGCAATCCATGCTAAGTAGATGACAGATATTCTCCTAGGAAACACCCGCTTACCATATAACTCTTCTATTTCCATAGCGAATTTACCACCGACATTTTTTACCAAGTCTCAAGTCCACCATTGGAACACTAGTTTAAAAAGAGCAAAGCAATCTCATGTGATGCCAGTGCAATTTTTTCAATATTAAATTGTATAAATCAGGGGAATTTTAATGGAATCAAAATAAGAAGCCATTTCATGAATTTTGACGCTTAATTTTTCTGGTAAATGACACTCAAATATCATCAATGTGGGATCATCATTTTAAATACCCTCCCTTCATAATAAAAATACTCATACTTACCAACTTATTACTTCGCAAGGCAACTGCGAGTTTCCTTTCCATTACCGTTTTCTAACTAGGAGACATTGTTGCTGCTGTTCCTCAAGGCTCTATCCTTGGACCCAACCAAGCGATGTAGTTGCTCATGTTCCTCAAGGAACCATTTTGTCTCCTGTATATATCTACAAAATAGATCGCCCTAAGAACTTGAAAATTGACATGAGTTTTATTTTTAACTTTTTGAGTTTTGTTTTTAACGTTTGGTTTGACTTTTAACCTTATACCAAGATTTGCCCAGGAACACTAATCGTGAACTAAGAGGAATGGGAAAAAGTTCTATTCACCGACGAAAATATAGTTGACCTTAACAGTCCATATTGTTGTGGTGTCTAGATGGTTCACTCGTGTTTTGGAGAAGATACAAAATACAGTCAGTGTATCTTAGTTAAGAAGCTGGACCGATTGGGTGTGAGTGATCGTTTGCTTCGTCAGATTGTTTCTTTTCTTTCTAATAGGTCGCAGTTAAATTTAATGGTATCCTTCTTGAGGTGATTGAGATTGACTCTGTCGTTCCCCAGGGATCTCATCCATTTTTTTAAGATGTGCTATCAGGAATAGTTCAGTACCTCTATTGATTGATAATTGCTGTTTAATACTTGATTCATCATTGTAACGTATTTTGTGAACGAAATGACCCCATTGCAATACTGATACAGTCCTTGGCAATGTTGGGACTCAGTCAGTCTTCAAGAAAATTTGAGATCGCCTGTACAAGCATATATATTAAATACGTCGATCTGTAGACATATTTAAGGTTGTTTTGCCCTGATAATAACTTTAAAATAGGTCGAAAGCTTGGCAGTAGTAACTAAATTTGCTTTCTTTTTCAATACCATACCTTGATCCGGGTTCGTAAGGTAAATTTGGTGAGAGCGAGTTATGAGCTCCGATAAAGTGCTAATTCATTTGGTTTTGGTCCGATCCTTAAAAAGAGTAGTTTTCAAATCTTTAGTTCAGACCCTTGTTGCTGAGAAAAACCTAGGAAAATATACTATACAAGTTAGCCCAACCAAAGGATGCCCACAAGGATGGATATTATCACCTCTCCTACGGAGCCTAACAGTTGACGAATTGCTTGAAACTCTGGACCGCAGAGGGATAAAGTGTCAGGGCTAAGCAGACGATACAGTTCTGACCGGCAGGCGAAGAAACCGCCTGTGACATAATCCAAGAAGAGCTAATTATCACAGATGAATGGTGTAAAACCGCTGACTTAGGGATTAACCCTAAAAAAACAACCATAGATGGTTTTATACGGAAAAGAAAATTGGATTACATGAGGCAGATAAAACTCAATAGTCCTGTGATGAAATGGAAGAAAGAAGCCAAATATCAAGACGGCACTCGGGACAAAACACTGGCATTTAAGTGATATTGGCTCCACTATCAAGAATTCGGTTCGAGCTGTTTTAATGGTAAGCAGAAGAATAGAGTGAAAAAATTAATGGTGAGACGTATTCTTACATATAGCCTGGGCAGATAAAGTAGAACAAATAACAAAATGAAGAACACTAAAAAATACAGACTTGCATTCGTCTGTATAACGGGAGCGATGAGAATATGTTCCACAGATTAATTTCCCTCCTCCACTTGATAATAAGGACAGCACAGAAAACTACCATTAGTATTATCAAAGAAAAACCTCCAGGAATATAGCTAAAATGTAGAGATAGTAACACTCTAATGAAAGAACATCCGATACTCCCAAAAAGATGGCATGATCAGGTTGTTTGAGTTTAATAAAAATTTAAAATAAATGTAGGTGCCAAAAAAGAATAAGGAAGAGAGAGAAACACCTCCTTTAAGAATGGCCCATCTACTAGTACACAGATGGATTTAGAAGTCAAGAAGGTACGGGGCTGGAGTATTCGGTCTTGGTACCAAATACTCAGAACCCATGGGAAAATATACCAGCATTTTCCAGCCTGAAGTCTATGCGATTACGCTGTTCAATCTGAACAAAGTGTACAAAACAATAGCTACCCTGTCATATAGCCAAGGAGCCATCAAAGCGCTAAACTCAAACATCGTGCTCGAAGATGGTGCTCAATTACAAAACTAAACCAGATTAGATAGGTAGGTATGCAATATAAAGTCGCCCTCTGACGAGTCCCAGGACATATAGCAATAGAAGGCAACGAGAAAGCGAACGCCCTTGCAAGCAAATGGGCTGCTATACCGCTCATAGGACCCGAGCCGTTCTGTTGCATAGGGATCCGCACTATCAATGAACACGTTAGACAGAAGGATACAAAGAAAATAAGGGAAAAATGGAACTCACTCATTGGACACAAACAATCCAAGAACGTCCTAACAAACTCGAGAAGGAAATAGGTAACAGAATGCATTAAAGAATGCAGGATAAAAACTGTGAATCCAACCAAGATTCTTAACAAGACACTGCAGACTAAATCGGCAGAAGATTGACATAACCCATCACAGCAAGTGCCGATTTTTCAAAGAAGCAGAGGAAACACCAACACACCTAATAACAAACTGTGGCGCCACAGTTGCCCGCAGGAGGAAGTGATTTAGGACGTACGATGTAACCGTAGAAGAGATTCAACCACTTAAACTGATCTTACAAACCAAGTTCCTTGATGATAGGATTCACCGGTCTGCTATAAGCACAGAACAGGGGATTCGACAACTCTTAAAGGGCGCAGTATAATGTACACCCCGACTAATACATCTACATGATCGACTCCCACGAGTTTTACACATAACTATAAATTACAATTAATTAAGGTTTTTAGTTGATATAAAAAAGTCAATGGCACGAGCGGGATTCGATCCCACTATCTTCGGCTAGATACGCCGCTGCTCTACCACTCGGACATCAACTTCCTCTCTCAACCCCACCTCCGAGTGGATCGAGGTCACGATATAGTGGTTCGAATCCCGCTCGTGCCATTGACTTTTTTATCTCAACTAAAAACATTAATTAAATATAATGTATTAATTGGTCAAGCGGACCACGAAATTAGTGAACATAATTATAAACTTCAAAGAAATTCGTAGCGATGTAAGGGGTTGTTATCCACATCCTCCCAATGCACCTGCAAGAAAGAGCGGAGTTCCCTAAGATCAAAACATAAGGTATAACAGGGGACACTCCTGACATCCCCTCGGCGGCCGCCTCGGACGACCCGCGCGGGTTTTGCGGGCAGGATCTCCGATATCACGGAACTATGGTCAGATGTGATAAACAAGGGCAAAAAAAATTCTTAAGCAAAGAACATTTCCTTTAAAAAAAAATGTGATGATATCATGCTGAACTGGCACAGTACTTATTGGGTCCGTCTTTACTCGCGGGTTTGTTGAATTACTCAAACCTGTTTCGGCATTGCGCGTCTTCAGTGAGAAACTAATCAGGTTATTTGGAGATCGTGAGATGAAGTCAGGTGTGACGTAGAAAAACATTTTCTTTATCGTGCCAACGTTTCCATCTCTATTGAGATCATCTGCAGAGCCTAGGATTTATAAGCATTGTTTAAATTTTACAAATACATGTAGGTTATGAAGAAAAAAATGAATATATACAATGCTAGAAATTTTAGATTCAATCAGAGTATTTGTACTCACTCAAAGTGTTTGTTTTCTGTGGAGATGTGCCATTCTTGTGTGTCGTGTTGATAGAAGAACTTTATTGGCTGAAGAAATAACACAGTCCTTATAGATTAATATATACAAAACCGGTCCTTGTAATCTACATTTTAAAAAAATATATTAAAGATGTGCCATTATTCCTCAAAACCATTTCAATTCACAAGAAAGAGTTGGGTAAGGTTGTGGTCATACATAACAATTGCCAAGAGATATCTTCAAGATCTGGGGCTACCGACGCTATTCCATATTCCAAGAAGAACACCGACCCCGCTATCCACCTAGCTTTCAAATTACCCCCAAAATGCTATCATTAATAATATCTGATGCTACACATCACTGGGGCAAGTTCTAGCCTGCATATGAAACACACCTTGTTCAGGAATACGAATCGTCTTAGTTTATTTGTGGGCCCTGTAAACACCGCGAATGGCAAGCAGCCGTCCTCCGCGGTACTGGAATTGGGTGGGTGGCGTACCTACTCACATGTAGAAACAAAACGAAAACTACTTTTATCGCTTTAAAGCCGTGCCCGTATACGATTTACATAATGTAAACAGTTTATATAATAAATTCATTTGATTATTAAACGCCAACGAGAAGCAGGAACAAACATTTATATAAAGTTACAATTTACGAGATATTGTACCATACTGCAACATAAAATAAGAAAAATTATCATATATTTTTTAAAGAAAAAATGACAACTTTCTTAACAAGGGCGATTTTAAAAGGTACTTTTTATAATTATAAAACTAAACATTTTCCATGTATACAAGAATTACAAACAGAACATGAATAAGATGTCTATATGAATATGACTAGAAATTATCATAGATCTGGTGGCTGAGTATATCTGCAACTTGTTTATTTAAGAAAAAACATCATAGAATACACTATTTTCACTTCATAAACAATGTATACGTCTACATGGATTGACCTTTCACGCTAGTTTATATACAGGGTGACTCGTACGACAAAGTTGGTCGGGTGATTCTATACCGTCCAAGGAAACCAAAAAATTCGTATGAACAATGGTCCGATTCTGAACCCAATTGCAGTTTGTCAACGTGTTTTTTTCTACTATCTATGCTTTTTGTCATAAATCTACTCGTAGCTCTTAAACTATTCATTTTTGGTTAATAAAAAAAAGTTGAAAAGGGCGTTGAATTTCCTTCAAGAAGGCACTCTTCTACTACTTTCAATTTAATTTTTGGTAAAAAAAAAATACTAAATCTTTATTAAATGTAATTACTGAATTTAAACTTTGTACAAAAACTAAATTTGCAATCTCATTTCAAAAAATTCACGGTAGTGCTTGGCAAATTTCATAACAAATTACTAAGCTTTCTTGCAATATACTTTTCTTTAATTACATCGAACTAAAATGCAGAAATTGTATGTTAAATGGGAAAAAGGGAGATCTGGGTTATTCTAGTAATTCAACTTTTGGACCTGGGCAAAAATTATTTCGCAACTTTAACTTTATAAAAAAACACAAAAAGAAAGAAGTGATGACCCCGCGAGCGAAGACGGACCCAATAAGTGACCCTATGCCGATTCAGCATGAGTTCACCGACTCGCAGAACAACACCCATCATCAACTCTGATTGAAAATAGTATGAAAAATGTATCGTAAATTTGATTGACTTCTCGTCCTCAGTTAAGAGTTTACAAACTTACAACTCTCGACGGGTAGTTGGACATAAGTCCTTCCTATGGGACAGGAATTACTTCACTACCTTTCAGATAATCGTTCATGGGGTCGAAGCGAAAAAAAAGCGCTTTTTTATCTCGACATGATTTGATTAAGAAATCCAATACCGACAAACTTTTTAACAACATAAGAGTAGATGCTCAGCCGTTAGACCGATTACATAAATAATATCGATAAAATAATGTTTATTTTTCTAGCGACGTTCTGCCCGGAACGATGGCATTTCCAGCGAGTTTCGTTTGTTTCATGAATATAATTGCACAGGCGAGTTCGAACAGTTGACCTACGAAATAATAAAACAGGGGATTCAAAAAACCCTGGGTTGACTGTGATCAGTAAATTTTCTAATGCGGGAATAACAATTCGGGTGTTATATAAATAATGGCAGGGCTAAAAGAGGGTAATCGTTGGACAAAGAAGGTTAAATGCGTTTGCCTTGAGGTATTACGGCGTTGTTAAATGATGAATAAATAATCGGGAACTATCAACATAGCTGATACCTGAGGTAATTAATGCAATATTGATTGAGTCGTAGGTGTACAAACTCGCCTCAGATCACGTACAAGGGTTATGTTTGGGTGCGGGGAGAATCGATGAACAAATATGTAATATATACACGGGTGCGTATGTAATATATTCAATACACGGGTGCGGCTTTTACTGCAACAGACAAAAAAGACGGGGTGTCATGTGCTGAATGACGTCTTTCTTTTTACCCGGCCAAACTATCACGATTTTTAATGTTACCACAATGTATGTTACCTGGTACATTTCTTGCTTTTAATAAAGTCCAGCTCGTTGTTAATAGAACAAATATGACACGCAAATCGTAGAATATTCAGGATTTTTTTTAATTTCACGAGAACATAAGAATTGCCCCTCCGCTTCTTACCTACTTAATACCTTCTATCCTTTTTGGCATACTCATAAAACGTTGTATAAAATCCTGGGATATGACGATGATGTCAGAACCTTTCTTTTGTGACGTATTTATTTATTTTAATTCAGGTCGTACATTCGTTAGGAACATAAGGTAATTTTAGGATTTAGACCCAAGGAATTTTCCTTGATCCGATCCTTGTTGCAATATACATGCTGATATTCCTACTTCCCCAGACACATTATCTCCACGTTTGCCACTCCAACCCATCCGATGTAAGCTCTTGTCTGCAAAGTCACCTCACTCTAGAAGGCTGGTGCAGCAAATAGAGAATCAAAGTAAACAAAAGCAAATGTGTTCACTTCACTTTCGCACTAAGGAAGTTACTGTGCCCTTAATTACGACTGAACGACATACTGATACAGACTATATAGTACGGTACCTGGACACTCATGACACTCATTCGTCGAGATATGAACCTATGGAATAGAGTCTTGTGGATCAAGCAAACATTCCACTTCATCCCATATCCAGTCAATCCAAAATGCCAAGAAAAAACACCTTAATCCTTCTACGCCTCCAATAAAACCATCCACACTGACCTCCGTATTCCATTCATATATAAATATATATGAATGGATTATATATATATAATGCAGGGTGGGCGACGACACCAAGACCCGAGGGGTTAAATGCCTGGGTAGACTCGTACCCCATCCCTAAAAGGTCCGGGACTTGGTCGGCTCACGTGTCTATAAACCTCTTGGACCTGTTCACAAGCCTCAAGATTTTGGATCATTTAATCTCGGGGAGTGATTTGGTGATGTCCTACCCTTCAAAAGTTTCAAATCTAGACCTAGCGTACCTAACACACTCTGCGAGGTAGTGCCTTGCGTTTCTTCTTTTATTTCGCAAAAACGGCAAAAGGGATCTGGTAGAATACCCTTTACGGAGAGGTGTCTTCTCAGTGGGCAGTGGCCCGTCAGGATTTCTATCAGCCTCCTAATTCCCTTCCTTGAGATAGAGAATAGCCATTTCGATTCTGCTGGTTTGATCTCCTTCGATTGCCTGTGTCCGGGGGATAGATTTCATTCCTTAAGGAATTGTTTCATACACCAGTTTTTAATATTCTCAAATCACGACCTTGTAAGAACACATCAAAAATCCCGCAATACCGTTTCCGTAAATCCAAACCCCCTCGTCACACAACTTTCTTCAAATCCTGGAAATCCTCAACATCGGTTGAAGAGGCATTGGCCTAGGCATTTGCGTGTGATGTGCGTGTGGGTGCAATGTGAGGGTGTGTTATCAGTGGGTGGTTTTTCTCATCGTGTTTTATTTGATAATGTTATGCTCCAAGAATTATCAAATTTACTTATTTTAACTAAAGCTTCAGGTGTAAATAATAATAAGAGTTTAAAAAAACCTTATGTTCTACTCTCTTGGATCAGCTTATATTTAAACCCTTTTCCTAGCACCATTTCATTCATTTAAGGCTTTTTCCTTCCAACAGTCTGGTTATATCTATAAAACCATATATTTTTATCTCAACTAAAAACCTTAATTAATTGTAATATATTAATTGGTCAAGCGGACCACGAAATTAGTGAATTTAGTCTGGTTATATTTGTCTCTGATTATGACTGACATCTGTACTTATTGGTCCAAGCCCATTGTAGTTAGCTTACGGCTGGAAAATGAGCTGAGTTTCTTTTTTAAAACCCAAACTGTTATAAGAAGGAAATAACTGGTCTAGTCACACGTTGGGAGAAGGTGAGATGTCGATNCTTTTTTATATCAACTAAAAACATTAATTAATTGTAATATATTAATTGGTCAAGCGGACCACGAAATTAGTGAATTTAGTCTGGTTATATTTGTCTCTGATTATGACTGACATCTGTACTTGTTGGTCCAAGCCAATTGTAGTTAGCTTATGTCATCTTCTACCAGTGGCCATAAATAAAGTTAGTGATAATATTCCTCCTCTGGTAGCTCTCAGTGGTTGTATTATAAGCTTTCTGTCCCAAGTTTTAGTTTACGGATCATCTACAGTTCTATTCCTTTATTGGCAGCCTCGATGTAACGGATTCATACGAGGTCTGGTCAAATGTATCGTCTATATTGTTTAAGCAATTTCTTTATTACATTGAGTTTTCTAATTTTTGCAGGAGATTTTGTTTTATGCTATGAAAATAAATTCCATGTATCACCTAACTAGAAATACATTTGTTAGGTTTGAACTGTTTTTGAAATATGAAGGTACATTTTTTGCAGAAGTGTAATAGTTTTCGGTTTTTCAAATTCTTTCGGATGGTTTGTATTTACAAATGACATGTTTTTTTTTTCAAATCTGAACAAAAAATCAAGCTTAGGAAAGATGAGCATCTCTCTGAAAAACCAGGCTATCCCAACGAATATGTCAGTCACAGCGCACTGCGCAAAAGTGGTTCAAAATATTTGCTTTTGAGCATGAGGGGTTGGATGTAAAACCAAGGTATACAGGCTTCCTGTTTTAATGACGATGAATTAAGGGAAGGTATCGAACTTGATTCGAGTCAAACTTGTCTTGAGCTTGCCAGTGTTCAAAGTAAGCGATGAAACCATTCGTCTAGCTTATCGACATGGGAAGACGTGGAAGTTCAGCAAATGAATTCCTGATAAATTTACCGAAGGTAATAAATAACCTTCTCCGTCTAAACATTTGCCATTCATTGCTTTCTCGGCACAAAGCAGAGATCTTTTGAACGGATTGTCACAGGCAAAAAAATAAATCCTGGAGTAACACGAGGGAATCGTATTGGCTGTCACCAAATGACCCTATCTTATTTACGCTTAAAACAAATATTCACTAACAAAAGGGATGCTTTATGTGTGGCTGAGTGCGCAGGCATTGTGCACTATGAACGCCTGCAGAAATCTACTCAATCCAACTGCTACGAGTATTTCTTCCCTTGGCCCATAAACAACTCTTGTGAACTGAAAAAGTATCATTTTTCACCAAAATAACGAAAGGCCCCATACAGCAAGAACGACAAAGAAGGTAATATAGTAGCTTGGTTGGGAGTACCAACTTGGTGGGATAACAAAAACAAATATAGAATCCTCCATCGCAGAATGGATCCGAGCAAAACAAAAGGAAAAATGGATAAACTCTAGCGGTGCTAGATATAGTAAACATATGATGAAACAACCCTCACCGAGACTGGCAAAAACACTGCTACAATTGGAGAGGGCCAAACTCAGAGGAGTGGTAGGACTACTAACCGGACACTGGTATCTGAGAAAACATCTACACAACATGGGTATATACCGCGATGACCCCATTTGCAGATTATGTAATGAGTAGGAGGAAACAGCCAATCATATCATCTTCGAATGCGAAGCAACAGCTCAATGGAGGTTTAACCTAAAGTACGGAAAAGACTTAGGGAATCAAATTGCAGCAGCAACAGTCAATGACCTGACACTTCTCAGAAGAAGGATTGAGTCTATTACTGAACTAAAGAACTAGGAAGGTACAATATGCCAAAAGGCTGCAGTGCCTGGGGAATACAAACCCCACTTCCTAGCATCCTTTCGACCATACCATACCGACTTAGTACTCTCCGGGCCTGGCGGAAAACTTTTCTTAGCAATGGACAATTATATGCGCAAGTGGGAGTTCAATATACGCCTACGGCTGGAAAATGAGCTGAGTTTCTTTTTTAAAACCCAAACTGTTATAAGAAGGAAATAACTGGTCTAGTCACACGTTGGGAGAAGGTGAGATGTCGATGGAGACTTTCTCGAATAAAATATTTCTAAACTGATTTTAATTGTGACAATTATTAAACCCGCACTGACTTTTCTGGTTATCTGGTATGTATTAGTAAAAGAAATGAAGAGATACTCATCCTGTTCGGGATACGAATAGGACATCGGGCCTGATTCCTATGCTTCCGTGCTCTGTTCCGCAGTTGCAGCTGTTGTTCGTCATTGTGGACGAAATGAGTGGATTTAAGGGTATATTTGGGGGAGGAAAAGAGAAGAAACCCGACTGAAGAATTTGAACTTTTTAAAATTTACCTAGAGGGAAACATGAGAGAAATCGTAGGACTGCCTTTTAGGAGCGATTCGAGATAAAGTACGAGAGAATGAGTAAAAGAGTCAGGGGAATTGTGTGAGGACATACTGGAGAAATGTAAAGAATAGACACAATTTATGCGAAGTTTTGGCACGAATCATCACCATTTTGTTAGATGTTACAGGTTAGTTTCTATTCGATGTTAAATAAAATGATTATTCGGAAATCGTGAGATACGGTCTGGTGTGATGTAGATTTCAGAAAAACATTTTCTTTATCGTGCCAACGTTTCGATATTTATTGAGATCATCTTCAGGGCTCAAAGTGTTTGTTTTCTGCGTAATTGTGCAGAAAGGGGCACTCTCAACACGAAACGCAAGAATGGCATAATTACGCAGAAAACAAACACTTGGAACCCTGAAGATGAACTCGCTAAAGATCGAAACGTTGGTACGATAAAGAAAATATTTTTCTGAAACCTACATCACGCAAGACCGCATCTCACGATTTCCGACTAATCATCGACTAACGATCACTAATCTCCACACGTTAAATAAAATGAAACTCATAAGAAATTTTGCGTAAAAGTGTTTAGTTTTGTAATTATTAACTAGTATTTATACATTATTTTTGTGACAGGCAAGAGTACGCAACTGTTTCTTCAGGTACATGTACAAAGCTAAATGTGTTTATGATATTTTCTCCCCAACTTTGGAATCAGTACTTTGTATTAATCAAATGAAATGATTACTACCCATTTCTGAAATTGTTCTTGAGTCGATTTTTCTTGAAACTTGGCAATATTTCTGCCCCGCTCCAATTTAATGAATGGGCTAATAATTTTCCTCCTATCCTTTCCGAAGTAAGGATAAAACATCACCGCGGGATGTTTGTTTTGTGCTGCGGGAAAAGTTTAGGGCAACTTATAAAACAAAAAAAAGTATCGGCGCTCGTTTTATCTGCGTCTGGAGGCATTTATTTACACGAACTTGTTATCGAAAGAGAAGTACCCAGTACATAAAATATAACAGCGAGAAGTTGGAGCGTTTCCTTTAAGTTATTAATACAACTGTAGGGAACTCTTTTGTGATAAGCATTTAACTGCACGAAACTTACCAAACCACAATAAATAATTAGGCCCAATAGGCTTTAAGCACGGGAATTATGTGGATAATAAAGTTTACCGTCAAAATATTTCAATATAAGTATGTTGTGGGGGAGGGGGAATAGTTGCCCTTTAGAGCTAATAGAGAGTCGGTGTGCCTAGCATGATGGCATGGCCACATGCCATTTCATATCCATCCTATTTATTGTACCACTATAAACGCACGCTTTCTTTTTTTTCTCTTCCTCTCCCTCTCTTTCTTTTTATCATGATGTTCTTGTAATCCTAATTACCAAGTTTTGCATCGTTGCTTTCTAGCGCCTTCCGAGAAACTACGTTACATTAGGAAAATAGACTAATTCAATTATCGAACGAACTTTTCATACGCAAAAACGTAGCATAATATGTACTGATCAGTGCATAAATGAACGAGACGTGTTAACCTACAATTAGTAATTTTAATTAACCCTATTGATTACCTTTTTGCCTTTTTACAACTTTCGGTGACAGAATAATTATTGCTCAAATTTCTTGTAGCTGCTATTGCTTACTTTAAGGATATATTGAATATTAAGTTCATTGTGAATGATAAAAATAGGTACATAGAAAGGAGCATTGAGAATGATGGTTCGGAATATTGGAGGTTGGAAACGAGGAAAGAGGTGGCCACAAGAGCTTCTGCACCTCGACCTGAGTAGATCTACGGTGCTCCTCTATTTTTTTTTACCACTCACTGGCCAGCTTCAGGTTGGTAATCAATCCCCATAGCCTTGCCAGCAGGTCCTTAGTGTAGGATCTTGCTTGCGGCTTTTCCTCTCTTAGTTTCAAGAATCTGCAGCTACAAAGACCACAAAAACATAATATGTGTTCTGCGGTCTCCTCCTCTTTCTGGCAGTTCTGGCAGTATCTGCACAGTGCTTCTTCTGGCTGTACTCTTCGAAGTCGTCCAAATGTATCTCAGAATGGTGATATAAATGAGTGAGTGTCGATAGATCATTTGAGTCGCGTGTGGTAGCCAATGTATAGCGCAACGTAGTGAATTCATTAGATGGTGGGAGAGTAATACTATTGCAGCAGTGGTTATCCTCCAAAAGAAGAAAAATGTTCACATTTTTGTACGTTTATTGCCTTGATCAAGGGATGTGACTAGGATTTGCAGGTTTCTGGTTGAGATGTCTATATGAAAGCAAAGTATGGCGGTATGATCAGGTGTTAAGAAATCCTTTGATTTGTGCGAAAGCAGTGATAGTAGCTAAACAGAGATCATTTTTCGAAGGGTTTCTCTACAACAAGAATGTTTGATTTTTTAATCGTTATTGTCATTTTCAGTACTTGAACCATAGATAAAGGGATGAGACAAGGATTTACTGGTTTCTGGATGAGATTTTCTCCATTATCATACGGTGGTAGTTCTTAGAAGATGGGTCCTAAGATGCATCCTTGGGGTACCCTTGCACTTGTACGATATCCTGCTGATTTGGAGCTACTTGAAAAGTATCTGTCGGTTAATGAGGAGTCTAGGACTTGCAGGGAGGACTCTCTTAATCTTCCAGAGCAGCACCGAGTTAAAATACCCGATCGAAGGCTTCTTCACATCTAGGATGTCACCGTAGTAGCATATCTTTCGTTCAAGTGCGGTACATCGAAATGCCAGTTTTTGTACAATAATTAGAGAATAAACGGTTAATTCCCTGCGAACTATTTCCAATCTTTAACATGTAAATATTCTCTATTCAACAGAAGATTGTTTTCCAAGAAGGTAATCCAATTAAGCCACCATTCTGCTGCTTAAGCTGAACGGAATAACAGTAAGGTTTTTTAAATTAATTATTCTTTTTACCTAAGTTCTTGATCGAGATGAAAAAGTTTAGTGTCACGAGCGGGATTCGAACTCACGACCTTCCGCTCAATGATGATGATGATCTGCCCGCTTCAGCTATCCTGATTTCGATCCACTCGGACACCAATTCCTCAGCTCAACCTATAACCATTCGAATTTTCTCTCATTTTGTCATTTTTAAAATGTCAAAAATGGATAAATAATTTTTTTGTTGAAGGGAGTTCTACTGAAAGAACTATTCGCTACTCGTTTTGAAAGTTAGGAAGACAAACTTACTAAGGAAGATATGGAAGAAATTGAACATTAAACCTTCAGAGACACAATAGAACGAATCGGAGAATATTTCGGCTAAATACTTCAACAAACTCCACATAAGGGATTATTGAATTTGTCATCAAGTAATTCATTGTGATATTTTTAATTAAAATCATTAAACCTAAAGTGACTTATGCCCTAAAACACCAAAGGAAAAATAATGAAAAAAGGACAAGTTTCCGTAGTAGGATTGTTACTCAGTTTCTCCGTCCCCAGCCATAACCCTTAAAATGACTAACAGCCAAAAGAAATGTGGGTTAAGGGCTTTATGGGAAAAGCATAAAGCAAAAGCTCCTCACCGTCATAAAATGTTTATAATTTCGGCCATTTATTTTTAGAAGGCGGCACATGCTGTGAGTTGATGACCGTGGCTGGTTTATGTTGAGGAAACGCCCTGTTCTCAATGGGTTTCTAATAACTGGCTTCTTTGTTTTAGTTACCTACGGCTAATAAATTTTAATGGCCTTAAGCGCCCATTCAGAAACATCTAGGCACCTTCATTGCAACTACAACAAACGACAACAAATTACCAAAAACGTTAAATTTCTTTAAATGATTTATTCTTCACCTACATGATGCACGGTTAGGACGGTAGAATGGAGAACGCTTTTTCTTATCAGTACCCTATAAATATTACTACATATTAGAAATGTTATCAGAATACGTATTTTTCTCAGGGTTACAGCACTAAGACGATGCAATCGATGCACCCGGAGGGCACATCCTATGAGAAACCAGCTAATTCTGACACTAAGTGAAAGGGATTATGGTGCAAGGGTCTCGAGGCCATCTTCGATTAAGGCGACGTGGCTGGTTCTCGGGATGTGTATGTGCAGAGAGGGTTAGGATGGATCGAGAGGTTGGTGTGAAACTTTAAGAATAGGGATTGGATCAATTTGCTGATAATCGAAATATTGCGGTCGTTGTGGATAGTGAGCTTAGTGGTGTAGTAAGGATCTTATCTCTTTGTTGTTTATGTCTAGTGGAGGGAAAGGCTGTGGTTTCAAAATCATGCCAGGGTGCCAGACCCTATTATGGCCCGTACTACATCTAGCAACACACCTAAGCAACACTCATAAAACTAGCCTAAGCACAATTTTTGTCGTTCTTCTTTCAATTATTTTGGTGTAAAAATTGCCTTGGATATGGTGGCCTTTATAGCATATGGCCAGTATAATTTCCTTCAAATATTGTCTGCTGGCGTGTAAGTTAACAAAGCATGCTCGGGAATGATACATATAAGTAATATAACATACAGAACATACAGTATCTTAAGTGTAATTCATAAAAGATAAGGGGGCGTCGGTAGCCGCAACGGTTTAGTCGTTGACACGGGCCACATCACTGTAAGGTAAAGGTCCTGGGTTCGAATCCAGTGGCTCTGTATTCAAACTCGATATACTTATAGATAGACTTCCTTTCAAAAACACCGGCACCACGAGTGTTGATATAACCTCTGCTGTTGCGACCTCCATTAAAAAATAAATAAATAATAATAATTCAAAAATACAATAAACATCAAAGTTGCAGTCGTGTTGTTAAATAAGTAAAAACTTGCACTATTTTGGTTTCGAACCCAACTTTTCGAACCGAACCTACAACCTTTCGAATTTTCCCTCCTTTTTGCCATTTTTCAAATATCGTGTAATCAGGATTCGATTCTGGGCGACACATGAACAGGCCACGGGGAGGTGTTAGTGGTGTTATACTTCCTTTTGCTTATTAAATCCATTATATTTAGTGGTCTATTGAGCAAATTACTTCTTTCAATTAATCAATCTTTTTATGTAAGGTTTTGGTTGAAATAAAAAATTTAATACCACAGGCGGGATTCGAACCCTCGACTTTCGGCCAAATAAGCCGCTGCTCTACCACTTAATAAGCTATCGTGACTTCGATCCACTCGGACACCAAAAGAGGCAAAAAGGAGGGAAAATTAGAAAGGTTGTAGGTTGAGATGGGGAGTTGTTGTCCGAGAGGATCGAAGTCACGATGGCTCAAGTGGTTAAAGCAGTGGCATATTTAGCCAAAAGTCGTGGGTTCGAATCCCGCCTGTGGTATTAACTTTTCATTTCAACCAAAACTTTGCATAAAAAGGTTAATTAATTGAAAGAGTTAATTAGTACGTTTTGGTTCCAATTGCATGTAGAATCTACAAGCAGAGTTTGTACCACGGGTAGCCGAACATCCTATATAACGTGTATATTAGTGGAACTTAACAGGAGCAAGAACTTATTCGTTTTGAAGTCCCAATATAAAGGATGCCGCATAAATAAAGAAAAATCCGTTTGTTATTTGTAATAATCTGATTAGCCATGTCACAAATGCCGAAACAGGCGAAATCGAAGGGGAAAAGGTAGTTAACCGGGTGATCAATCGGCCTGGGTGTGACTAAACGACTTGGTCCAATATTCCCTTATGAAATTGTTGGGGTCGAGTGTGCGGTGGAAAATCGTTCTTGTATTAAGATTTCACGGTATCACTGGGTGGGCCGAACCGTATCAAATCTTACACAACACGTTTGGCAATAGATTTAATCAACCGCAATCTATTTATTATGTCTTCATAAATCAATGACCCTGACAGGGCCAATCTAGAAGAGATCTTTGCCACGAATTACCCACTGACTCACTCAATCCTCTCCACCCTCTCGCCAGGGAGCGGAGTCGATGTTAATTTCCAAAATTGCATTCTTTTCCTTTCGGTTACATTCTCGACAAACGGTACATTTATTTTGTCACGCTGTACACTCGCCCCACTCCTTGGTAAACACAGCATTTATGAAGTTACGTTACGCATAAAACGCTACTAATTTTTTACAATAGTTTGAATATTTTACATCAAGAGTCGGTTAAGAGAAATTGTTCCCTGTTATTATTGTCCTTTTTGCCCCTTATAAGTAGTGACGTACGATACAAGAAAATTTTCGAACCAGTACGCGATACTGGTATCGAAAGAACTAATCGATACTACTCAAGTATCGACAAAAATTATTCGATACTAACGAGTACTTACTCATATGAGTACTTTGTCGTTTATTAATAAATGATCAACTTACTATCGACTTTTGGGTAAAATGCGCTCATGCGTTAAAATAAACAAAAATTTGCAGTTTTTTTCATTCAGTGGGTACGTACGTTAGAACAAGGAAAAGCTGTCAACATATTTCAACAAAATTGATATTTCAATTTTATCGTTATCGAGTTTTGAGAAAATTGATAAACCGGTGTTTTCTTTTCAAATGTTTGAAAAGGTTAGACGTACAATCCTTCTTAAAAAGATGATTCGTACTCTCAGTAAGTAACAGTAAGTAAGTACGTACTGTGAGTATACATTTTTAAAAAGGATTGAACACCGCACTCACTCCATCATTCATCATTTCTAAGATCAGACGTATCCTGCAGAGTTTATAAGATGTTGACGATTCAGTTTTCTTAGTAAAATAACCTCATGCCTTACTTTTGAGAGGAGACGTGATTAGGTATCTACCTATGAGAAGGAAGGCGAACAGTTTTTAGATACTTGAAGAAAAAATAACATTTTATAAGAAAGTACTGAAATTGAAAGTGCGAGGTGCGACGCGGGAAAGAATTAAGCCAGAAACACTTACCCGATGCTACGCCATGCGACGCTACCCGACGCAAATCCAAACTCCGATTTTCCATAAGGTTGCATTACCCCCGTGCACATCTACCCGATGCTACCCGACGCAAATCCAAACTCCGATTTTCCATAAGGTTGCATTACCCCCGTGCACATCTACCCGATGCTCTGCAATCCCAACTGTCCAGATTTTCGTCGGGTAGCATCGAGTACAGTCGAAGACAAAAGAACCGGACACTAATATTTTTATTCAAACTACATGTATTATTGTCGTTATATTAATTACAACATACTTATTTTAATATAAACCAAATTAACTGTGATTAAAAATTAATTAGTTTTTATTTAAAAAATTAATTTTAATGGTTTGGTAGAAAATTAATCAAAACACCGGAATACGATTTTTTGATATAATGAATTTAACTAACAATTTATTGTACTCGCTTCGGCGGTACATATACTAAAATTGGAACAATTTATTACACGGTTTTGCTCATAAAATTTAATTAACAATTTATTTCATAGTTTTGCTCGTAAAATTACACCATTTTGTAATGTCGGGTAGCATCAGAACAGGACACTCATATTTTTTGTAGTTTATTTCAAACTAAGTACATGTAATTTTGTCGTTATATTAATTACAACATGTTATTTTAATGTAAACCAAATTAAACGAGATCAAAAATGCATAAGTTTTTATAAACATTGTTTAATTATGATGGTTAGGAGTAACTTTATTTAAAACAATTAAGTTTAACAAACAATTTATTAGATGGTTGTGCTCATAAAATTTAACTAACAATTTATTACAAGGTTTTGCTCAAAATAGTGCATTAAGAACAAAAGATGCGTTGCGATTGTGATAGTGATTATTGTGATAAACGCTGTGGACTGTACGCGACGTGTGCTTGCGTCGGATAGATGTGCACAACCCACCAAAACGTGGCAAGGCGTCGGGTAGCGTCGCATGGCGTAGCATCGGGTAAGTGTGTTCCTGGCTTTATGAGTTAACATAATTGTCAGCAGAGTTACCAACCACCAATTCGAAATTTCTAATAAGTTTTCTGACAAATGCCGCTAGTAGGCGCTCCAACAGTAACGCATAGTTTGATGGAAGACATGTTTCGAACGGAAAATAACAATTCAGTATTACTTGAACACTCAATGAAAAATATATTTGAGTATTTTTATCGATACTACAAAAAGTACTCGATACAGTGTTTGTATCGAATGACAATATTTGATACCAAAAGTACTCGGTATCGAAAGAAAGTACTCGATGCTTTACTTACATCGATTGGTATCGCACGTCACTACTTGTAAGGCCTTTGCGATATCTTATTTCCCGTGAAAAAAACACGTGATGATAAAGCTTCCCTATTATGTAAAACCGGCTGCTCCAAAAAATATAAATTAACAAACAAACTAAACATATAAATCCCTTTAAAAATAACGAAAATATAAATTACAAAACGTAAAATGATATTGTAGGAATGAAATGATAAAAGCTGATTAGTGTCCTTGTTTATTATTGGTGGGCGTAGTTGTAAATTACCTCCTAGAAACCCATGGTTCAACGACATTTCGATTGGTTATCGTATAAAACCTGATTTACTATCAGAAGGATTTAAGTATGAGGGAGTGATCTATTAATTGTATGAGGAGAGTGATTAATAAAGAAGAGCCCGAGGAGGCTTGTTATCCCGACTTACGGGCGCCAACTCTCTTCAGCTATTAGCATTCAATAACTCCAACCGGATCGATTATAGACTAATTTAAACTACCTTTTGAAAAAAAAATCATAAAACAATAAAAAAAAACATGTTTGGTTAAAAATAGTTAATTGTTACATCTGAGGAGATAAATGTTAAAATATACTACGTTTTGTCTGAAATAGACTAAGAATCAGGTTGTAAGCTTAGTAGGATGATGATGAATATACTAGGAAGTGAGGGTTTTATGTTCCCCAAGCACTGTAGCCTTCTGGCTTATTTTACATCCCTAATTTCTTAGTTCTATGCAAACGATCTTTCTGTTAAGAAGTACAAAGTTATTTACAGTAGCTACAATGCCTTTCCCTGTGTTTCTCTATATTCGAGGTTAAGAATCGATTGGGCGGTTTGAAAGCGAATGACCATTCGAAGATGATATGGGTAACTGTTTCTTCTTCCCCATTCCATAACCTACAAATGGGGTCATCATTGGATCTATGTCAGGTGGATGTTTACTCAGATGCCAGTGACCGGTAGTCCAATCACTCCTCCAAGTTCAGCCCTCTCTAACTGTAGCAGTGAGTTTGCCAGTCTTGATGAGGGTTTTTTAACATAAGCTTCCTGAGTGTAGAATCTCCAGAGTTTATCCCTTCTCATTTTATCTTTTTTGGATCTATTCTGAGACAGAGGATTCTTTGTTTGTAATTGTTATTTGAAGAATGAGTTCGGGGCGTCTGGCCATTGTGTCTGCCTTTTTGTTACCCAAAACTAAGAAGAAGAAGAAAAAAAATGACTTTATTCTGGGACTGGTGTCCCTTAAGAATAATTTACATGAAATAAATAAAGGAAGTTCCTTCTATGAAATTAAAAGTAAAAAAAAGATAGAAGTCTTGGCACAATGTATACCAATAAGAAGAAAAAATTACGAGAATATTAAACAAAAATAACAAATCTTAACGTGAGGTCTCTGCTTGGAGGGCGAGGAGGTGATTATACAGGTGGGATTTAAAGGAGGAAAAGGAGGCAGCATGACGAATAGAAAGGGGAAGGGAGTTCCAGAAAGGATCTTTCGAAGGTATGGGTTGTATGTTGCGGAAGGATAAGGTCGATTGGGGATGAGCGGGTTTACGAGTGAGATGTGAGGAGTTGAATTGGAGTGATTGGATGATGTAAGGAGGACGACGAGTGTGGATCGACTGGAAAAGAAAGCAACCTAGGAAATACTGTGCACGGAAGGAAGGGAATAGCCAGGAAAGTTGGGAATACAAACCCGACACCCGGGATCCCCGTGGGGTGCCGTACACAAATCTTACGCAACAATTCATAATACGCTTCAATCGTGCGTTCTGCCCTTCCGAGAGACCACCGTATGCCAAACAGCTATAATCGAAATCAAACTACTTTGTGTCGATAATCGAGATGTCATCAGGGTGTTCCGTTTCCCCAGGTTGTGGAGATTTTGGATTCACTGATTAATTTTGATGTGTTTTTTGTACGTGCTAATGATCTGATAGCTACTTAGTTATCCAATTTAATGAGGCTTCTTTTATCAGTGTAACCTCTTTAAGGTTTTCTAAAGCACCAGGGTAAATGTATTCCAGCTTGAAATACCGAGGTTTCTTCCCTAATGAGTTTGATTGCTCATATTCCGGTTCCTTCATTTATTTTGGAGTTATCATGGTGTTAATCCAGGAGTCCATCTGAGAAGATACATGTTACATACTACATCGCATAAAACACAATGCACCTCAACTCGGTTGTGTAAACGAAAATTATGATCTTATACACCGGTAATTATCAAGTTATCTTTTGCAAGTCTATTGAGATGTTATCAAATACTTTTGGGCACACACAAGTTAATAACCCATAATTTATAGAGAAGCAGGTGGTCAGGGGATATTGTTTAATATTCAACTCGAATTTGGTCGTTCAACAGCTTGTTTGCATAAATTAAATTACACCGCGCTACTGATCGCAAATTATTATGTAACGGGAAAGAAAAATATGGTTGAGAATTGTTCAATTAGGTCAAAGCCGGATTGTTACTGGTTACCGTTGAATAAATCGATTTGTTAAATATTATTTGAACCTCAAAATATAATCGGGCAACTGAGAATATACTACTGTTTGAATAAATAATTTTAGTGGATAAAATAGCAGGGGCGAAAGGGAAAATTAAGGGATCGATATTGTGTTTGGAAGTTATAAGCAATCAGAGCTTCTTTGCTTTTGTTTATTCTAACGTATTAAAAACTGTAATTTCTCCGTCTCTTTAGCTTCGTTCAGACCTCTGTTTCTCTGATATTATATGTTATTTGATGTGGCACGAAAGGAACGTGCCCTGAATAAAGTAAAGTCACCGGCAGAAGACATGTGACTTTATCAAGGTACAAAGATTAGGATTAGAAACGGTAAAGGACAAAGAATACTTATTTGGCAACTGTCACAGAGAGAGCTAATGAATATTTTAAAGCAATCAGAGGAACACAATCTTTCGATTTTTTGGGTGTGTTTTATTAACAGATCATACTTGTCGTGAAAAATTCACCTGTCATATGATTCTGAGCAATGATTTATGAGGAATTACTGACGCAATCTTAATCCAGACACTGAATTTAGTAGTTTAATATTCTTAGCATTTTATACTTTAAAGTTGATCGGGCATTGCATCTGCGAGTCTCTGAACTAAAATTGAATAACTTGAAGTACTGAGTAAATCCAAAAACCAGCAAGTGTAAACAGCCCAATAAGTGTCCCAGTGCCTGTTCAGCATGTTCCGTTTCCTCGTTATTGGTCAGTATAACCGCTTGTCACACGGGAGACCGGGGTTCGATGCTCCGCCGGAAAGGATAAATGCCACTCCAGAGTGTAACCTTCCCTATGGTCTAGACAAGACCTACCATCTAGAGGTGGGGAATTTTTCTTTTCCTTCCCCTTGGCCCTTACCAAAGCAGAGGGTTCCTGGGTTACTAAATCTGCACAACCCAGGCAACCCGTGCAAACAATAGAGTACTAGGCCACGGAAGCGAGTGACTTCAATTGCCCCCCCCCCATTGAGGTTGGACTCGTGGTGGTCGTTGTGTTTAGAACAACTTGCACTGGAGGTTAACGCTGACGGAGAGTCAGCGCTTTTGTACCTCTCCATGTGGCTGAAGTTTTTTTCTGAAAAACACAAAACTGCCTCTTTAAAGGCACATTTATGGGTGTGAGTTTTTACTGCACCTTCTGAACCTAGCATTGCACCTCGCTTGCCAGGGGATGTGACAAGTCCGTATATGTAAAATCTTCCTGGTGCTATTTTCCGATAGTATCGGGCTCTGAGAGACCACCTAGGAGAATCTTCATTCTGATTCAACACAGCTGAGTAAAGATAGAAACCTCCCCCTACAGCGTTTTATACTTTACTTTTGAGAAGAAAGAAATTTTGTGTACTTTTGATCGTTCGCAGCCGCACGGGAATGTTTGCTTAACATCTACCGTTAAATTAATTAGCAGCTGCAGCGACAAGGCAAAAATTAGGCTAGACAGTGTTGATGAGGGTATAAGTGAAGAAACTAATAAGAGTGGAGACTGTGATGCTTTGTGTAAACAAGTCTGATTGAAGGGAAGGAAGTGATTGGGGGTGTTGGCATTAGTATCACGTTTCAAGGGGTTCCACTTAATTGTTAAGTCAACTCACCCAATCAACATCCCTTCAAATACAAAACGGCTTAATTCTTGACCTCATCTCTATAAACATTTTAGAAAGGTTTTCCCCAATGGAATAAATTCACATCTTCATTACACTAAATAAGGAGCATGAGACAGATTTCCCTTTTACCGAATAAACCTTCCGTCTCTCTGGAAAGTTTTTACTTTGAGGAATTTTACATATCACCCTCAATCACGTAAACGTTTACTCTTTATCCTCAAGAGGATCGAACATTGCAAAAAGGAAGGAATTCCACACATGAACTTAGTTAGCAGGCGTTTAAACGAAAACAGGTCAGTAAACATTGTGGAAAATTTTGCTATCTCTCTATAATATATAATACATGATTTTAGTAGTGGAGAAAGAGAAAAGGGGGAGGGTAAACGCAATATTCTGATAGAACTTTTCACTTCTCTCACTATTTTCCCAGTTTAAACTTTAAGAATCCATGTCATGTCCATTGTTGTAAAGAGGATTTTTTTTCTACAAAATAAGCTTAATTTGAAATAAATATAAAAATAAAGTAAACAATTGCTGTCAGTACTTGTTTTAATCCGGAAATTAGCTGCTTTATATTTTTACTTCTCTATGGAGGGCAATACTGAACGAAGAAAAATGCACTAGTGTACTTTTACGCTGAAAAAGTAGTCTTGCCTTCCACTGTACATCAACAACAAAGAGATACCAGTTTCCACTCAAGTCCAATACCTCGGACTATATCTCGACAGCAGACTGACGTGGAATCCCCACACAAGACTTAAAAAAACTTTAATACAAGACTTGAACTACTACGAAGCCTTCTAAGACCGAAATCGACTTTAACAAATAAGACACACCTAAAACTGTACAAGACTTTACTAAGACCTCCCCACATAAGGAGTGGGACCGTGGGGTACTGCCAAGCCTTCCAATATCCAGCGCAGCCAGTCCTTCCAATCGAAAGTCCTTAGACAACGCACCTTATTATGTCACTAATCTCACTATCCATAAAGATCTCAACACTCCTTTTGTCAACGAACTAATCCGGTCCGATTCCAAACCTTCCACACCAACCTTTCGAACCATCCTAACCATACTGCTCGAGTCCTCTCCACTCATTCCCATCCTGACAACCCGCCACGTCGCTTCAATTGACGGTGGCCTCGATCATATACATACCCCTAATCATATACACTGAGTGCCAGCTGGCTCCTTAAAGCGTGTGTTCTACCGGTGCAGTGCTGGCATTAGTGCTAGTGTTGTGCTCTGTGATATATTACTCATGTGTACATATTTGTATAGTATACTATCATGTATAGGTAACAAATCAATTTTTTTTAAATTTTTTTTTTTTTGGATTTAAACTTTTGAATTTTTTACCGTTTATTCTACGTTTGTTTTTTGATTGTTAGTCTACGTTATATAAACATAAAACTGCAATATCTCACTAGCACTCTCAACACGACACGCAAGAATAGCATAATTACACAGAAAACAAACACTTTGAGTGAGTAGAAATACTTTGTTTGAATATTAAAAAACATATTTATTTGCATTGTATAAATTAACTTTTTTCCACATCCTACATATTTTTGTTAAATTTAAACAATGTTTGTAAATCCCAGGCCCTGAAGATGATCTCAATAAAGATCGAAACGTTGTCACGATAAAGAAAGTGTTTTTCTGAAACCTACATCACACCAGACCGCATCTCACGATTTTTGAATTTTTCCCCAGCAGTGTATATACATGACTACCAATGACAACAAAGTTGTCAATAAATTGCGTGGTGAATAAAGGTATAGTCCTGGGGTCACTGTGCATACAATTGTATTTGTTTCTTAAAATAAAATAAAAGACTTTAAAAAAAGGAAAGAACGTTTCGTTGCTTGTTTTTAAAGTTGTCGTTAGAAGATACGTTATATGAAATCCAACCACATGGAACCATCAAAGAAGGCAAAGGAAGATATGAAAGAAATTGAATATTAAACCGTCGGAGAACTTGCGGCACATCTTGACCCTAGTGTTACGATTTGTTAAATTAATCAAGAATGTTTAGAGATTAGTGACCGTTAATCGATAGTTATTCAGATATCGTGAGATGCGGTCGGGTGTGATGTAGGTTTCAGAAAAACATTTTCTTTATCGTGCCAACGTTTCGATCTTT